>NC_081164.1:16716268-17019602 GCF_012432095.1 Onychostoma macrolepis | reverse complement strand
CAATAATGTGAGTAGAATCTTGCTGTTTATATCTGCCTGAATAATAAAACATGCCGTTTAATAGCAAAGGTATTGCAACAACCTGGCAACCGCCCAGAACACCCTAGCAACAGCACAGCAACCACTCAGACCACCTTAGTAACTGTATGGTAACAATCACTCATAAAGAGTCTATCAACTAGCCTACTCAACGCTCAAAGAGACAGAACTTCACAGGACACCTTCACAATTGTAGAGCAACACCTTGAGAACTACTCAACAGCAGAACAACCCCACAGAAACTACCAAAAACACCCTGGCGACCTCATAGCAAGACTGTAAGAACCGCTCAGAACACCAAAGCAACCACTCAGAACACTTCAATAAAAACTTAAGAACCGATCAGAACACCCCATTTAGCAATTGCATAGCAACACCATAGTATCTACTCAAAACACCATAGCAATACCATAGCAACACCATAAGAACCACTTAGATCACTCAAACAACAACTAAAGAACCAATCAGAACACCCATTTAGCAACTGCATAGCAACAACACTGCAACACTCTAAGAACCACTTAGAACACTTAAGCAACAACTAGAGAACCAATCAGACCACCCCATTTAGCCAGTGTATAGTCCCACCAAAGCAACTACTCAAAACAGTAGTTCTCACCACAGCAACACCCTAAGAACCACTCAGAACACTTCAACAACATAAGAACCAATCAGAACATCCCATTTAGTAGTTGCATAACAACACCATAGAAACTACTCAAAACACCCTAGCAACACCCTAAGAACCACACAGAGTACCCTAGCAACAACATAGCAACACCCTAAGACCCACTAAGAACACCTAAGCAACGACTAAAGAATTAATCAGAACATCCCATTTAGAAACTCCATAGCAACACCATAACAACCACTCAAACCACCCCAGCAACACCCAAATAAACACAGAGCAGCCTAGCAACAACATAGAAACACCCTAAGAAACTCAAGCAACAAATAAATAACCAATCAGAGCACCCCATTTAGCAATTGCATAACAACACCATACCAACTACTCAAAACACCCTAGTAACACCTTAAGAACCACACAGAGCACCCGAGCAACAACATAGCAACACCCTAAGAACCACTCAGAATACCTTGGGAATTGCACAGCAACACCAAAGAACCACCCAAACAACCACAAAGCAACTACGTAGAAACTCCCCATAAAAACAACATAGCAACACCCTGAAACCACACAGAACACCCTAGCAACAGGATAGCTCACACCAAAAACCCTACCAGTCATTTTTTCATATCCTTGCATATTCTTGTTGAAGGCATTATGCCATTTATTACTGAAAGCATCCCAGACAATATGAATAAAGGATCCCTTGATATGTTGTGAGCCATAAAACAATTCATAATGAAATATGTACTTTGAAGGGGAGTAGATGAGCTCTAAAGGTGATCTGTTAGAACACAAGAGCCGGAGGGACAGCATAATAAATGGATGCTCTTTGTGACAGGCCGTGTGCTATTGGCGGTGTAACAAATGTGAAATCACGCCATGGCCTAGTTTCACGGGAGAGATTACATTTCCTAGACCGGTCGCACAGAGAGAGAATACATCTCCAAGATCTGTCACAGACACAGTCCTGCTCTTAGAAAGATTATTGCACAAATATGTGTGGCAGGATTTGACGGGGAAAAGCCACAGCAAAGTACGATGCACACAAAGGAAGGTACTGTATATGAAGGGGTTTTTCTGTTGATTCAATAAATGTTTCAGAAATCATGTCAAACTCGTTCAAGTTCAGCTAGTTGCTCCACTAGTGTAGTGGAGCAGTTTCTGTGTTTACACTCCAAATATAATACACTATTTTGTCCCATGGCTTTTTTTTTCAAGCATTAGAGATACTAACTACACATTTTTTGTTGTTGTTGTTTTTAAGATAAAGTATTATCTAAGATTAACCTAGCATAAGTAGCTAATTTATAAAACAACATACTCCCTTTTAAAGGGTCATTTTGGCCTGTCCCAATCATCTTATTTATACTGTTTTGTACGATCTGCTTACGCATGCCTGACAAGTTTCAGGGCTTGCGTAAGGGGTTTAAAAAAAAGGGGTTTAAAAAGGGGTTTCTAAAAATCGCACATTTTCATAAAAATCTAATTGTTCAGATTGCCCAAATTTGGTTCCCCCAGTGATGTAGAAAAGGGATCTTATTATAATATTAATGCCCTTAATCTCCAAGTTTCCACCCATTGTGTTTTCGCAGGCAACAACAGTATACCAGTTGTAATGCCATGGTGAAAGTTCAAGCGAAAGTGTTTAAAGTGAAAGAGTCCCAGCCTCAGAGGAGACAAGAGAGCAGTGGATTTATTGATTTGTTTACTGTATATTACGCTGCTGCCACACAGATCTTTCCCAGCTGTTTACCTTCACAGACATAACCAACTGTTTATGTAACTGTGTGTTTTTAACATAAATGTGTATATTTGACAGATTAAGTGCAATAAGACATGAAAGATAACTTAGTTTAGTACTCACATGCCATGTGACAATTCATACTCGCCACCAATTTAACACAGTGTAAACTAGTTGCATTTTCTTGTGAAATCAAGTTACGCCTTGACTGTATCCAACAATTAAAATAAGAAATGACAAACATTGAAAACATTGATACTAATTTAATTAAAACATATACTTTTACTTAAAACCTATTTATGTCTACCATAAACATAATATTTAGCTTGTACGTAACATACTGTAGGGTAAACGTACCTATTAAGCTCACCAAAATCTACATTGAGACATTTTTAGTGCACAAGATATTGGTTTCAGTACAAAAAGTTATGTTAAAATAAAATATTAATCTCTTGCACAAAAATATTTAATTTTATTTTAAATGACAAAAGCATTTCAATTACGATATACATCATTAAATTCAAAAAGTCAGGCTGTGCTTAATGGGTACATTTTTGTACCCTTTAAGCACACCCATGTTCCCATTAAGCTCACATCATGTTTTATTAAAAATTCTTGTTTATTTTAAGGAAAAATTATAAAGAAAAATTATAAAAATATATTTTTTTGAAGGTACAAAGTCAATCACAAAATAAACAGAACACTAAAATCAAGCAATGAGGCAACGTGTCATCTAAGCACATTGCAACATCAAGATTAGTCCACGTTCATCTAAGTAACACATTCAAAAATCAAATAAAACAAACCAATAAAACATTTAATTCATGGGGATGAACACAGAAACTAGCCTCATTATGAAACTTATTTTTAAATGGATGTCAACTTATCTATAGTCTCTTAAGGCTGGAATACACTACATGATTTTTGCCCCGATTTTCCACAGATTTACAGTCTGGAGAAGTTGATGCTAGTTGCCAAAGACCAGGGCCAGTCAGTCTGTATATTTGAGTTGACAGAATCCATAGAAAACTGATTAACTTAACTTAAAGTGACAACCATCAGTTAATATTTAAAGTCTGTTTATGACGTATTTACATAGATGTTCAGTGTGAAAGAGCTTAAAGAGCACACTGAGCTTAATTGGAGCAGCAACAATTTTTTATAAATTTCATGTAATATTTATTAAAATGACAGGATTTTGCTAAATAAATAGTCTAGGTCATGTATTAATTTCATACATATTTTAATATGAACAACTATTATTAACAATATTTATGATATTATACTTTTTCTTATTGATGTCACACTGAAGCTGTGTGATTTTCATAGTAGAGCACCCTTTAAGCTCACCTTACAATAATATGAAATCTTTAAAAAATTACAGCACTGTAAAACCACAGACCAGCAATAAACTGTTAATTTATAATATTATGGATGTAAAAGTACAAGCCAATAATGCCTGTGAAGTAATATGTTAGCGTAGCAAACAATCTTATACAGCTAGTCAGCTAACTGTGTTCTGTAGCATCTGTGCTGTGTTGCTAAAACTATCTTTTGGATCTAATGTAATTATTTCCCACATCCAAGTTCCAGGTTATAATATGCAAAAGTCTGAACATTAATCTCTTAATTTTACAATAAGTAGTGAAACTTACCCAAAATAAAGGCTTAAACATCTAAAAAACGCACATTTAAGGAGCTCCTCTTTTGGTGAAAGTTTTTAGACAGCTTTCAAAATGGCCGCCAGCCAGTGTGAACATGTGGAGACCCATATCCCAGTGTGCAATGATCTGATTGACTTGAAATTATAGGAGGTATATAGTAACAGACATAGAATTTGGTTAAGACATCAATTAGGATAATAAATAATTTTTGCTTTTTATAATCTGATCTCAAAAATGTAAGTGTGCTTAATGGGTACGTGAGCATAATAGGTACGTTTACCCTATAGCTCTGTTACTACATGAATTCCGCTATTACAAAAAAAGTAAGGTCCCCTAAAATTGTGAAACACAGGATGTGACATAATTTGGACACTTTCAGCAGCATGATGGGAAGACAAGTAAATAACCTTATTTCAGTTTCTTAGTTGACCGCATTAATCAAGTATAACTGTCAACCCTAAATTACCCAAGTTATTGTAAAACTGATATTTTTTTAATTTATGGTTTTAGTTTATAAATAAGTGCAAAACAGACAAAAAATAGCTACACCTATTAAGATTTTTTTTTCTTTTTAAAATTTGAACCCTTTTACCCATTCCATTCTTCTTCTTCTTCTTCTTATTATTATTATTAGTTACTATAATTTTAAACTTCTTTTTACATGTAGAAAATCACACAAACCAGGGTTTGAATTTGCATTTAGACATCCAAACTTAAAAGGTAAAAGGTTTATAAAAAAGATGAATATAAATATAAAACAATATAAATTATTATAAATATATATAGTCTTAATGCAATGTAAGACACTTTGGATAAAAGCATCTGCCAAATGCATAAGTGTAGATGTAAAATAAATAGAAAATAAAACAGCTCATGCAATATTTAGTTATGAAAAATAAAAAAGGGCCCTATTTTGTACCCTGTTGTACACTGTGAAGGTTCCATAAATATTCAAATAGTGCTTGACCGCATTTCTGTATTTCTTCCAGATCAGCATTACATCAGTCAAGCAGTGATGCTTTTAGATGCATTTATATAATTACTTCAGAGGAAATCTGGCAATTGGAGTATATTTATGATAATTGATTATTCTGCAACATTTCACGGCTGTCGGAGACTAGGGTTGACAGCTGGAATAGTTGAGGCCAGAGCAAGTCTCGTTTTACCACTTCCGCTTTCGTAACACGACCCATGCTTGGATGTCTAAACTAACACCGTCGCTTGACGTAAGTATCAGACAAAACTGTAACCTAGAAACCAAAACATTATGCTTGCGACACTTTGTTGAGCATATCAGAAATGCATTGGCAAAGTGTATCAGAAATGTGTCCTGAGGCCATGAACGAATGTGTGAGCGGATGGAGAACGACAGGGGTCTCACGGTTAAGCCAGACTCAAGTTTTCTCATGAGCGCTGAGGTAATCTGACCCCACCGGCTCCCTTTCGCCTCCAGAGATCAGCTGCTGTCAAACCCACATATTTCCTAATTTTAATGCATCCATAATTATAATGACTTTTCATAAAGCTGCACATGGGAGAAAGGCTTAATGTCATACTCTTATCAATAGGAGAACAGGAGAATGTTTACACAAAACTAGTTTTATCTCCCAAATCTGACTTTTTTCTCTTAATTCCAAGTTTACACTTCACAATTCTGACTTTTTCCTCACAATTCTGAGAAAAAATCTGAATCACAACATACAAAATGAGAATTCCATAAAATGAGAATTCAAAAATGTAAACTGGGAAATTTCCCCTCCTCTCGTGCCCATATTTGGTTTGTTCCTGTTCCTGTCATTATGAGTTGATTAGTCTCCATCCGTGTTTGATTTGCTCCCCACCTGTTTGAGTTCTCCTCGTCTGATTTCCTTCAGCCCTGTTTATAAGCCCTGTGTTTCCCTGTCTCCGTGTCAGCTGTTAATTGTCATTTCCCTTGTCTCCCGTGTTCCTACGTGTTTATTTCCAATAAAATCTATGTTTTGGATCAAGTTCCTGGTCTCCGCGTTTCCCTGGCTCCGGAGGATCGTGACAATCTCGCAATTCTGACATTTTTCTCTCACAATTTTGAGTATATATATCATAACTCTTGTCTTTTTCCTCACAATTCTGAAAAAATAAAATAAAAATCGGAATCACAACATACAGTATAAAATGAGAATTCTGAGGAAAAAAGTCAGAATTGTAAACTGGGAATTTCTCAATTCTCAGTTTATATCTCGCAATTCTGAACTTTTTCTAGCAATTTTGAGTATATAACTCACAATCCTGACTTTTTTCTTGCAATTCTTAGTTTATGTCTCGCAATTCTGACTTTTTTCTGTCTCTCAATCCTGAGTTTATATCTTGTAATTATGACTTTTTTCCTATAATTCCGAGTTTGGATATCACAGTTTTTTTTTCTCACAAATCTGAGCTTAAATCTCGCAATTTTAACCTTTGAGTTTATTGCCTCTTTCACACATAAATTCCGGAAAATACACGGATAATGTGTTCAGTGATTTGTCCCGGGATCGTTTGATTGTGGATCATTCACACTGCCAGTGATTTTCTTGAATCTGTGTGTGTTCACACACATCCCATAAAGATCCCGTAAAGACACGCGACATTACGATGTGACATGTGATGTGACGCATTCCGTTTCATTAAGCTGGCGAACAATCTCAGCTTCAGCGTGGATAGTGAGGAGCTCTCTGATCTCTGCTTCATTACAGTTTGCACATATTTTTTCCTCGTGAACATTGCTCTTCCCTCAAAACACCCGGTAAAAGAGTCGCACGATGACGTGCGTCATCACTATGACACACCCTTTACAGCATTGGTTCTTTTCCGGGACCAACGTGCAGTGTGAAAGTCTAGCAATTCTGACTTTTTACCCACAAATCTGAGCTTGTATCTTGCAATTTTGATCTTTTTTGTCTCTCAGTTCTAAGTTTATATCTCACAACTCTGACTTTATTTCAATTCTGACTTTCTTCTCACAAATCTGAGCTTAAATCTTGCAATTTTGACCTTTTTTGTCTCTCAATTCTGAGTTTATGGCTTGCAATTCTGACTTTTTACCCACAAATCTGAGCTTGTATCTTGCAATTTTGAACTTTTTTGTCTCTCAATTCTAAGTTTATATCTAACAACTCTGACTTTTTTCTTCACAATTCTGCAATTACCCTCTATTACCCTCTTATAATATTTAAAAGTAAAAATAATTGGAATTGATTGAATTGTAAAACATTTACATTTTGATTTCATGCTGACTCAAACTCGGTACAGTACAGACACGGCCTTTGATGATACGGACCATTCCTCTGGAGACACTGAAAAAGTTTGTAAGTAGAAATGAATATCTGAAACAAATGAAAGTCAGTGTACCTGTCAGATGAACGCATTCTGAGGAACTCTGAGGTCGTATTTTTATTGAGTTGGTCACCCATGTGACCCTGGCCACTACAGACTACTCCCTTTCCCCAGAACAAACCCAGCTTTGTGCAATAAATAGATTGTTATATAACACGCAATGGCATCTCTGTCTTATTGATGAATGCTTGTGTTATGTAAGGCTGCCTGCCAGTTGTAACTCTCTGGGATACACTCCTGGCCCAACTCATACTGTATATGTCTGACAAATATCACATACAATTCACAGAGCGGGAAACCTGTGTTGAATTAAGTGAAAGCATACGATGGTTTTTGTATCATGAAACACAGATTTGAAAGAGCCTCTTGGGATCTTTATGTTCTTGCTCAGTTCAACTTTATGTTCCTGTTTAATGTTAACCAACAGTCAAATTGCAATTTATGCATTGTTTTATGCAGACTAAACTACCTTTTTTCTTACTGAATATCCTGTTTTACTGGTGATGTACAGTGACTCTACATTGTAACATATATAGAATAAATCATGTTTAATAATCTAATTGCACTGATTTTTAATTCATGCTAATTTAAAGAAAAAACCATTATGTCTACACAGGATGATTTTCATTTCTGTATATATTTTGTAATGTAAAAACAATTGCTGTAATGCAAAAATACATAAAATTAGTAGTAATAAATAAGTAATTATACACATTATACACATACAAAGATATGTAAGCGTGCAAAAAGAAAAACAAAATTGATATATATTTTTATATAATTTTAATCTACACGCTGCACAAACATATATACAAAAATAATAATTAATTAACAATGAATTTTACGAAATCATTTTTTATTTCACATTAAGATCATGAGAATTTGGGGAGAAATTGCCTAATTTTCATGAAAAAAAAATCCCAATTCTCCAACAAGCCAATTTGTTTATTAAATTAAATTAAATTAAATTCAAAAATCCAGAAAAACCTATCAACTCCCTTGATCAAATATACAATATTTGTGCACATAAAAATCACAAACCTATGATCATTTTCTTCCCCTATATAAAGTAGAATGACCCAGAGAGTTCATTCCTGCCATCTGTGTTGAGGATGGCTTGATGTCAGTCCCTGTCTCCCCTCCACCCACCCTCCCCACTCCGTCCCTTCGGTATTCTGGCACACTAGTGAGGGAGGGTTGGTGTCTATATATCACACCGCTGTATTTCCCCCACAATGACTCATGCCCCAGTTACAGACACTAATTGATTACAGTGCAGAACCATTATACAGAAACCATACGGTATCCCACCTCAATGAAACAGACTCATAAATCTTCATAAATCACATCTCATCTCTCTGTATTATTAATAAGGCATCACTGAAAAGGAAGCCACAGTAATGTAAACCGAATTCACAAACTGGATAGGCATTCCTGAGGGCAAACGACAGCTGAGATTTGTTGTGTCAAATGTACAAGTACTAAACGCTAAAGCATTAATATGTCTGATATAAACTCTAAAGCTATTAATCCACTAAGCTAGTTCTCAATTCGCGCATCGGGGTGAGTGCATTTTAGTCTATTGAGCAGTCCTAGGTTACTGTGTCAGTGGGCAGCTGAGACCACATACCGACAAGAACAGATGCAGCCTTTGATCACACTGACAATAGTGAACAATCATACAATTCACTGAGCGATGTAGAATCAGATACCATTTCCCTTAATTTGTCTTCTTGGTTTCAACCATCCGTCATAAGAGCAATCATTGTTTCAAGAGATGTGTATCAGAGGGGAATTTTCAATGCCCCACAACCACCGTTGCAATCGGTTTCAAGTGCCGTTGGGGAGAATTTCCTGTTGTACTATTAATTTTTTTTGCTTCTTTCATATCTCATCTTTGGATTGAAGACACAGGGTTTCAATTTGGCCAGCGAAGAGCTGCGGCGCTCAGAGTTGTGTCGTGTGACGTCAGAGATTTGATGGAACATGCATGACTCAAATCAGCCATTTAATTGTTCTTGTGAATTCCACCGCAGAGCGCCTGGAGTCCACTTGACCGAGAAGAAGAGACGCTTTTATGGAGAAATCACATATACAATCTCCTTAATTTCAATTATTTCTCTTATAGACTGATGAGATAAAATGGAGTGCAAATTGGCCAGAAACATACTCATGTCTAGGGCTGCATGTATTTTAATTGTCATCACAATTTCTACTTCTTTAGATCAATTAAGCATCATTTTGTATTTATAATTTGCATAATAATGTATCACCCCGTTTTTTTTTCCCCCTACAAAAAACCATTAGGATATTTGGTAAAGCTTCATGATGTATTTTATGTTGTAGAATAAAACAATTTTAAATTTTTTTTTGTGTTTTAGGCATTTACCCAAAAACCCTTTCAAACACTGAAAACATTTTATTGTATTTCATTTGACACTTCTTTCATGAGCTTTCATGCTTGGGGTTGCCAGATGTCAAGCGTTTAAATCCCCAAATCAGAGCTTTTGCCAAGTGTTTTACTTAATCTCCCAAACCTGGACACCACATGCTTGCACTCTCTCTAAAATGAATGATGATATGAAAGCACTGATGAACGTGTATGTTGGAGTTTAGCGATCTCCACTGTTCAGCTCAAATTCAAGTAATACAGCCAGTCTGTGTTTCTTCACAAGGCTGTTTGTGCTGTGCGCTGCAGCTAAATCTGCGAGCAAACCTTCTCAGTAACAAACTGCAATAAATCCAAATATAAATCTCGACGATTTGTGCCTGTAGTAGCTACAAAGTCCTTTGTTGTTTTAATAGAAAACCGTGAACATAATTTGAAATTATTGGAATTAGGAATTAGCTTTTGAGAGAAGCTTCTTAACATAATAGTATGTGTTCATGTGTGTGATAAATATAATAAATGATGAGGTAAAATACAAACTGCTGTTGTCTTGTGCTTACGTGCAATAGTGCAATAATTCTATAGAATGTGAAAAGAAATTTCTTCAGTTTCACAATCATGAATAATAAATTGCACAACAATTTAACCCTTAGTTTGTCCCTCAGCAAAAATGACTCATGTTGATGTTCATTCTTGCATAAACAAACCTCCATACCAGGGTTGCCAAGTTTGCATAACCAGGGGCGTAAATTTCATCTAACAGTGGGGGTGGGGGGGAGGGGGGTAATATATATAAAATTACTCAAGAGCAATTTTTGAAGGGGACACAAATAATACAGCCAAAATTGTACTTGTATGGATAGATATGTGTACACAGCATGTGTATAGCATGGAGACCATGTTTAAATATGATTTCGGTTCATATTGTTCACCACGCGGTCATATTATAATTATCATTTTGTGTCCTCCACATAGTAGGCCTATTTAGGTTTCGCCTAGGACTGAGGACTTCTCTTTAGATATTCACTGATCTGCCACTTAACATCATATTGAGCAAAACCCAACACATCGGTAGGTCTACAATATTTGCCTAATATCAGTTCACACACAGGCTTATCGCTGTGTTAGTTATAGTGGGTGACAAGCTACGGAATTAAGCTTGGTAACCTTATAATCGCCCACAGAAAAATACATCGGATATCATCATTTTTTTGTCATGACTAATTTATTAATGATCCAGCATCATCTGTATTAAACAGAAAGAATCATTTCACATGATGTATAAATATATAGAATGAAATAGCCTTGACAGCCTAAGTTACTTACAAATAACTACTGAAGAACTTTACTCTCTCCCACCGGACTCGTGTGTGTGTGTGTGTGTGTGTATCGGTAAAAGTGGAAAGGAGGCAGTGGACCAAACCACTGTGAGGCAAGGGAGGGGGACTGAAAACATTTCTGAACTTAAATCGCTTTTTTGCGTTTATTTTGTTTTGAGTCACTTTGTTTTGAGTCACGTAATGATATTTTTAGGGCGGTCAACCCTCGGATGCGTGATTTATGTCTATGTGCGTAACAAAACCAGCCAAATTGGTACTCAAAACCTGCCCAATCATTGGTCAAAACCTCCTTCCAGGGGGTTCCACCTTCGCGTTCTGAGGGGGCGGGGTTTATTTGCCTTTATTTATTATTTATTATTTGCCTTTATTTAACCAGGAGAGAACCTCACTGAGATTAAAAATCTCTTTTCCAGGAGTGTCCTGGCCAAGATAGGCGGCCCAGTTATACAAATACATATACAACAAAGAACAATACATCACAACAATAAAATATTACAGCATTAAAAGCATTTGCAAATCATTAAATCATTTTCTATTCCACGCAAAAGTGTTTTAAATTTACAAGGAGACACCAACTGATTTAGCCGGAGTTTCATTTGAAGAGAATTCCAGTCTGACGGTGCAGCATATTCAAATGCAATTTTACCTAAATTAGTTCGTGCTGAAGGTACATGAAGACTGTAAAAAGACTGAGAACGCAATGAATAATTAACAACTACTTTTTGGTGAATCAAACAACAGAGATAGGATGGCAAAAAACCCAGAATAGCTTTGTAAATCAGTAAATACCAATGCATTTTCCTTCGAACAGCAAGTGAAGACCAGGCAACTCTATTATAAAGTATACAATGATGTGTAGAAAATTTACAATTCGTATCACTTCAACCTGCAGACTAAAAAAACTACCCGCGGCAATATTATAAAAGTAGCCCAATTCCGTGGGGAAAACGCAGACATGGAAACACTGCTCTATGCTCAAGGGGGCAATACAGTTACATATTTGTACCATTAAAACATTATTTAGGAAGCTAGCTAAAACATTTTGACAGAAAAGTGTATGGAATTGTATTTACCAAATGCTATTGTATTCCCTACCAAGAAAAAAGGAAATTGACTACAGAAGAAAAAGATGGTTTGTGCTACCGCTATAAAGCCCCTTATGGCAAATGCAAAAAAAGCTAAGAAATATCAAACTCTGAGCAATAAAATGTCCCTCCAGGTAATTTTGCCATAGACGGTTAGTTTTATCAGTATGTACCACATTATGGCCACACTAGAATATCAGTTGGTTTTTGGAACATATTAGCACTGCAGCTAATGACTAGCTTGTGCCAGCTAACATCTTAAATGGGATTTTCCGGCAGGGATATCATAGAATAAGGCCAGATTGCAAGCAAGCTGCTATTGATTTGCATACTGTCAATTTAGCATACTTCCTTCCTACTTAGTGAGAATTCAACTACTATACTGTATATCAACCACTAAACCACTAACTCAAGCAAGAAACTGGCAGAAACTTTTGTATAGTCACAGAAAAAACAATAACGTCAATGTCAAGGGCGGCTCATTATGAATAAATGGATGTCACAATATGAACGTTCAGCACAAAGAGTACACTAAACCCCTGAAGAGCGCTAACGCCCCAGAAGCAGCACACACACCCAGCATGACTTGTCAGCTTTTAAAGATTGCCACAGTTGTAACAACAATTACAGCTAATGATTCTGATGCAACACATTCAACACTGCACTAGTGCCAGTGCCACGAACCATAAAACAACTGCTTTAAATACACAAAAAAGAAATCAATAAAACAAAGAACACTGCAGATCAAATTGTTTCCAGGCCATTAATGCAGCTGTGAAACTCTTTAGCATGAGGTTAGCGTTGACCGATTAAAGGCAGGGTAGGTTATTTGGTTAAAAAAATATTTTTGTTATGCTGGTTGAAAGTCTCTTCACATCCCGTTATAGCAATCATTAAGTGGTCCAAATGTATTTATATGTATTTACTACTATGTCTGTGGAAGGCATAGGACCATAAAATGTTCATCAAATCATATCTCTCGGTCCATGGGCTATGATAAGCTGTCCTACCTGCCTGTCAATGTATGTATTTGCATACTTCTGTGCACCTTGATGGCACAGACATGACACGTCATCATGGCGTTCATTACGCTATTGCAGACCGAGTGAGAATGGAAGGCATTATTATTGTAATATTTTGAGCTTTGTACTGTAATGTTTTCTCACTGGTGAATGAGACATGAGGTAATCTGAAAGCTTCCATCAACGATGTCTCTCACCGTGTTGCTGGTTAGCCTCTGGTCTTCATGTGCGCGATCATGTGTTTTGGAGGAGGCGTGGCTTTGGAGAGTGATTTTCAGGGAGGATGAGATCTTATGCTTTCAAAGCTGGCTTGCTATTGCTAGTCTCTACAAAATCGGCTAGCCTACCTTTAAAGGGTCATTCCACCCCAAAATGAAAGTTTTGTCATTAATCACTTACCCCCGTGTCGTTCCAAACCCATAAAAGCTTTGTTTGTCTTCGGAACACAATTTAAGATATTTTGGATGAAAACCAGGAGGCTTGTGACTGTCCCATTGACTGCCAAGTAAATAACACTGTCAAGGCACAGAAAAGTATGAAAGACATTGCCAAAATAGTCCGTGTGGTGCGGCTGACACAGAACAGTGTACGCTATTTGCGTCCAGCGGATACTCTCCAAAATGGTGCTACGGAGACTAATTGTTGAATAAAGTCGTTATTTTTGTTTTCTTTGAGCAGTAAGTGTTCTCGTTGCTTCATTAAATTCATATTGAACCACTGATGGCAGATGGACTATTCTGTCGACGTCTTTCATACTTTTCTGGGTCTTGACAGTGGTATTTACTTGGCAGTCAATGGGACAGTCACTAGCCTCCCGGTTTTCATCCAAAATATCTTAAATTGTGTACCGAAGACGAATGAAGCTTTTACGGGTTTGGAACAACACGGGGGTAAGTGATTAATGACAAAACTTTCATTTTGTCAACCCTTTAACACTGCTATTGTTTTTAAATCCTTATGTATTGTTACAACCACTCTGATACAACTGACTTAGGTCTACTTTCTATTACCAGTGTAAGATATTTTGACCAAGGGGGCAAGCGAGGCAGTGTCTCCAAAAAAAAAAAGAAAGTTGCCGTGATCGGCTAATTACCCCTTATTATGCTTGAAACTGGCCCGCTAATCAGCCTGAATAGGTCAAACTGATGGAAATAGATGGACTAATCACAAAGTACACAACTCACCCACTCAGGAAACACCAATTCGGTCACATCTGAATCAAAATGAATTTGAAGTTACTTCATATGATGATCCAAGAGTAAGCTGTTTAAGAAACCAATAGTCTCAGTTAAAAGAAAGCTGCACATTGATACCTCTAACACACTTGATGCTTTTACAGATTTACTTTTTACTATAAAACATAAGAGTGAACATTTTGTATTCTTTGTTGCATCATTTTTGCAATCATTTTGTTTAGTTTACAAATAAAGCTACTCAATTTGTTTAAAAACTTCAAACTAGATGGCATTTTGATATTAAAAATTCAACCTGAGACTTTGATGTAACTTGGTTTAAAAAAACAGTATAGTCTTGGTTGCAAGTAAACGTTGTTCCATTAACCCAGAAACTGTCAAAACATCAAATGTTACAGGAATTTATTCTGAAATGGAAATGTGTCTGCTCATTTCACCACACTTAACTCTTTAATAAATCTACAAATGATTCAAATACTCACAATTTTCCAGGAAAGTTATCTTGTCAGTCTTGTTTACTCAGGAAGTTCTTCTGGTGACTTTAAATGTCAACTTCTCATATGCTAATAATCACTGGTTTGAAAGACTCTGAAACATGTTAGCCACAGAGCTATCAATGACCGAAAAAGAATGAAGCAAACCGGTAGTAAGATTCTGCAAAATCAAAACGACAAAAACTGAAACAACGTCAGATGGAAGCGAGATGTAAGTCTTTGGGTTTTTCTGAGAATGTTCTCTGAGATTTGAGACATAGATTGCGAACAGGGGAAGATTTTCATTTCATCTCAAAACCTCAAACGGCAAACCACGCTCATCCATGATGTCAAACGTGGCTCAGAATACCACTGTGATGGGATTGCGCCTCTGGGACTGACAGCTGCCACTAGACGGTACGAGAAAGATTATGGATGGGATGAAACGATGGCTAACGTACAGTGTTCCAGCTCAGACAGGAATCAGCGCTGTCTTTCTTGGGTTCTGACTCATTGGTGTTATACAGGAACCTGCCTACGTCAGAAACAATTAAGATGTAGGTCGCAGACTAGATATCCAGCAAGCTGCATTTAAAGCCTTGCATTATGCAAGACATCCAAACCGGCCTAAATAGCATCGTTTACATTGTTAACTTATAGTTTATCCAAAACGGAACAATCTGTCATCATTTACTCACCGTCATGTTGTGCTTCTCTTTGGTAGACCACAAAAGGAGAAGTTAGGATTGGACTTTTTTCCAAGCAGTGAAAGTGAATGGTGACCAGGAACTGTCAAAGTCCAAAAATGATAAAAAAAGTACCATAAAAGTACCTTAAATGCAGACCATGTGTGAGGAAAAGAAAAAAAATTAAAGTCAGTAGTCACTCAAAATAATTTTCTTTACATCCCTCTCAAATCCACGGAGCCTTGCAATACGGAAAAAACAAAATTATATATATATATATATATATATATATATATATATATATATATATATATATATATATATATATATATATATGTATATATATATATATGCCATAAACGTACCTTAATTATTTAATTTATTTTTTGTATGTATTTTTATTTACTTTAATATATAAATGAAAATAAATTAATAAATAATTATATATATACCATAAAAGTACCATATATATATATATATATATATATATATATATATATATATATATAGGCCATGAATTAAGAATTGCATCCCACCACGACTCTATAACCAGCTTTTTAAAAATTGTTTCCATGACTTATTAATTTGTGGCCACATTTCATTCATTTGTTCTTCTTTTTATTAGATCATTTCAAGAACTTAGTCATTCTTGGCCACTTTTTATTCATTTGTTCCCTCTTTTTATTTAAACGGTTCCATAACTTACTTTATTCATTTTCCCCCTTGTTTTTATTAAATCAGTTCCATGATTAATTAATTTGTGGCCCTGTTTTTATGAAACAATTTCCACAAAATATTAATTTGTTCCCTCATTTTAAGTAAATCATGGCCATGTTGTACTAATTCATTACAATGTTTTAATTTAGTTAAAATGTGATAAAACAAAATAATAAGTCGAGGGAAAAAATTCCCAACCTGCATGTCATGTACAGGCTTAATTCTGTGCATTTTAAATATAATTAGTGGTGTACAATTTGCATTATACATGAACGTTAATGAGACCTGAGAAGATTATCAGTCAATAATGACTTTTATCAAGCCTTATGTCATTTTATGAGAGTGACAGTTCTTGCTCCCCATTCATTTTTATTGTATGTAAAAGAGCGGCATGAACACTCTGCTAAATTTCTCTTTTTGTGCTCCATGAACAATAAAAAAATTATTTAAGTTTGGAATGACATGAGGGTGAGTAAATGATAACACAGAGAGGGAACTATTCCTTTAAGACCAGCCCTGGTGGGTTACCAGTATTACCTATTATCACATTTCTTTATGCACTTTCAATCACATACTTCCGCTTAATTTCCTTTCTTTTTTGCAACGACAAGATACTAGGCCTACTAAGGGACAAGCGCTTAGACGAGTTACATCCAACCTGAGTACTGGATCAGGGAGACAAAAAGATTGAGGCCTTTTACTGTAAGTAATAGCGATTAGAAGGATTGTAATTATGACAGGTTGTGAAGATTGGCAAAGAGCTTGAGGTGAAGAAGTGAGACAAAGCTTTATGAGGATGAATGTGGAGACACAGCATCGGGTTATCAGGATGAAGTCGTTCTGCTTTATGACTAATTACTAAATCACTCAAGGTCAGAGTTTTTCATCTTATCTCTGACAGAAGTCACAGTATCTCAATAAACCACTGAGCTTCATTGAAGTCTCAATTACTGTAGTTATGTGTCTATACATAAACAAAGCTACAAAGCAAGAACCTTTTAGCCTCAAACAAAGGTTACTTGCAAGTTATCCACATGGTAACTATCTTGTATCTTAAAGCGATAGTTCACCCAAAAATGAAAATTCTGTCATTAATTACTCACCCTCAACCTGTAAGACCTTTGTTCATCTTCAGAACACAAATTAAGATATTTTTGATGAAATCTGAGAGCTTTCTGACCCTCCATAGACAGCAATGCAACTACCACATTCAAGGCCCAGAAAGGTAGTAAGGACATTGTTAAAATAATCCATATGACATCAGTGGTTCAACCTTAATTTTATGAAGCTACAAGAATACTTTTTTGTGTGCAAAGAAAACAAAAATAACGACTTTATTCAACAATTTCTTCTCTTCCGTGTCAGTCTTCAACGCGCATATATTCTTAATGAATGGAAACATATGATTTTTAGAAAAAAACAAACATAAGCATGGACGTTTACCCCTAAACCCAATCCTCAGTGTTGTGTAAGCACTTTTGCAGCATAACATACGAGCTAGTTACAATACAGATAACTTGCAACCATTTCGCATTTTTGCATTCGCAGCTCTCTTTTGGCACTCTGTGAATGTTAATTTTGGCCCCTGGCCAAAGTCTTTATATTTATGTGCACTACAGAAGATACAAAAATTAGTGAAGCATTGTGTAAAGTAACATATTTACCATGTTTATGAAGTTCAGAGTGTTCCAGGCGTATGCGTTTCGTCAAGCCTGGATGAAGGGATCGTATGCATTGGAAATGAGTGTGAAGGCATCACATGATGAGCTTCAAACAATCACATTTGTCCAAGGCTTTGTACGCTCATGGCCCAAAACTGACCCTAGATGTCTTGCTCAAAGGACACAGCTTTGTTGTACCACAGTGCAAACATCAGGAGAAACAATGAGTGGCAGTGTTTCAGTCAATAGCAGCCCCAAAACAGAGGACTTTTGATTTGGCTGTGGCCGGCATTGATGGTGGGCGACAGTATAGCAGATCTGTTTTTGTCATAAAAGGTCCCATGAGAGGTAGGGGCATGGCCTGGCCCCTATTAAAACTGTTGTTTGCAGTCACATGGCCTGCTTGCCCTGACAATGCATGTCTGTGTACTGTGAACATTTCTGTATACATGTGAGTGCAGAGCTGCTAATGGGAAACCGTCTATTAAGGGAAACCAGATTGAAGAAGGGGAAACAGTGTACAAACTCAAGTTCTGAGCCTAACAGGCTCCACAACCTTTTAACCGCAGCTGCCGTCAAATAAAAAATACAAAAGAGGTCTGATCAGGCTCAAGAGCGACGTGTTGCTAATCTGTCTGCGAGCGATGCTTTGGTTGTGTGTAATGTTCAAATTCAGGCTCTGATAAGATATGAGCCGTTTTGAGGCACAGCAGATTTCTGAAGGGAGGGGTAGGTTTATCTCTGCGCTAGCACTAGCTGCTGCACTTAGCTGGGGTGTGATTTCACTATTCACTGTAAACACAGACCATGAGGGGGAGTAGCGGCACAAAACTGGCCAGAATGATGCTTATGAAGGGTTGTCAGACAGGAACGAACCTGACTTTTAAGCAACGCGCAACACTAGCTCTATCCCTACTGGGTAACAGACACTCATTTTGCCAATAAATTCTGTAACAATCAATACTATGCCACAAGTGCTGCTGATCGATCAATATGTTGACGGCAAAGGCTGATAGTGTTACTGATCTAAAGGTGTGGTCACATTAGCTAAATTTTGCAGCCAAATAAATTGTTAATTGTCAATAGTATAGCGATGTTTAAGCACAGCTCACAATGGAGTAACTGTCAAACCGAGCAGCTTTCTGTCAACATGGCGAATTTACATGAAAAACTTGAACCCGTTGCAAAATCTGTGTGGTGAATTTTTTTGACCTAAAAAAAAGATTGCTTGAATTGCTATCCGTTTGAGTCTAATGTCATGCATTACTGTTTCTAGGTCCAAACACGTCCTCAAATCGCAAAGACAAACATCAAACTGGGCTAATGTGCACTCACAATTTGCGTGTTAGTATTTCCGAAAAAGCTTGATCCTAAGCTTTACATTTACATTTACATTTAGTAGATGCTTTTATCCAAAGCGACTTACAAATGAGGACATTAGAAGCAATCAAAACCAACAAAAGAGCAACAACATGCAATTGCTATTACAAGTCTTGGTTAGCCTAACGCAGTACACATAAAAAGTTTTTTTTTTTTTTAAGAAAACGAGTAGACAGAATATAGAAAAAAGAAACCTAGTGTTTTGTTTTATTTTATTTTTTTATAAGAAACAAGTAGATAGAATAGAAAAAAGAAAGCTAGTGTTAGAGAATAAATATGGAATTGATGGAGGGTCAAATGTGTGGGGGGGGTTTTTTATAAAAAGAAGACAAATAGATAAAATAAAATTAGAATAGAGAGTGCTAGAGTTATAGGGTAAAATAAAGATGGAAGAGATGAGTTTTTAGCCGTTTCTTGAAGATGGGTAAGGATTCAGCTGCTCGGATTGAGTTGGGCAGGTCATTCGACCAGATGGGAACAGTTAATGAAAAAGTCTGTGAAAGTGATTTTGTGCCCCTTTAATGCGTCGTTCACTTGCAGAACTCAAGCTTCTAGAGGGCACATAAGTCTGAAGTAATGAATTTAGGTAAAGGGGTGCAGAGCCAGTGGTGGTTCTGTAAGCAAACAGGTAAGCGTGATTTCACCAAGTACAACATGTTCCTGGATCAACATCCTTGTTGATCCTGGAACGTCATTCCGATCAACCAATCAGAATTGAAGGATAACTTTTCAGGAAATATAAGTTTTAGGCTTATGATCAGGGTTAGGTGCTTCGACACCCTTGTTAATCAGCTATCATTTCTCACTGATTTTAGGAATAAATTATGGGTAGGGTTAGGTTTAGGGGTAGAGATTGGGTTAAATGTATATTTTTGGACAATAATGTTGATCCAAGATCAACAAAAGATGTTGATCCAGGAACATGTCTTACTTGGCAAAATCACGGCGACCAGGCAAACATTAATGCCTTGAATTTAATGCGAGCAGCTATTGGTAGCCAGTGCAAATTGATGAACAGAGGCGTGATGTACGTTCTTTTCGGCTCATTAAAGATTAATCTTGCAGCGGCATTTTGGATTAATTGTCGAGGTTTGATGGAATTGGCTGGAAGACCTGCCAAGAGAGCAGTGCAATAGTCAAGTCTGGACAGAACAAGGGCCTGAACAAGGAATTGTGAAGCATGTTCTGAGAGAAAGGGCCTGATCTTCTTAATATTGTATAATGCAAATCTGCAGGACCGGGCAGTTTTAGCAATGTGGTCTGAGAATGTCAGCTTACCATCAATCACAACTCCAAGGTTTCTGGCTGTTTTTGAAGGAGTTATGGTTGATGAGCCTGGAAGATGAAATTGTGATGAAGCGATGGGTTTGCTGAAACTACAAGCAGTTCTGTTTTAGCTAGGTTGAGATGAAGGTGATGGTCCTTCATCCAGCAAGAAATGTCTGTTAGACATGCAGAGCTTTATCTCCATACTGAAATTTTAGTTGGCCAGATAGTAAATAACCTATTCTAAACTGTTAAATAATTGGTGTCCAGATATGCTGCTGCGTACAGTGTGATTTTTTAAAAACTTAGCTTAAAGGTGTGATACAGAATGAATATTACTTATATAAATGGCTATTGAGATTTTCACTTGAAATAATTAGCAGATTGGATCTAGAAACAGTATTATTGGAAAGTCATGATTTAACAAGCGGACTGAAATTACAAGATTTTTTTCCGCAAAATGTGCAATACAATGGATATAATGCAAGTAGATACATAAAATGGAATTCACACAAGTTTACTGAAATGTCGATTAACTTGATGCAATCCATCAGTTGTCAATTGGATCGAGGCAGATCTGAATACCAGCTTGCAGTTGATTGTTAGAATGGGGCTGGATTTAAGTGGATAAAATGATTGAAGAAGTCTGGCAAACGTCAATAGAAGATCAACTTATGACAATTTGATTAATAAATCAAATAGGTCAAAACATTAAAAAACACACACACATACATACATCAGATCAATAAGATGCATTTAGAAAACTGAAAGGGCGAATTTCTATTTCATGCTGACTTCAAAATCTTTCTCTGGTAAACCAGAGAAAAATATTGATGACTACTCTTGCACGTAACAGATTTGTATCTTAAAAACGTCTCTCTAGAATGTAAATGTCCCTGCCCCAATACTATATGCAACGACTAGCAAGCAGCAAGTCATGTTTCACTGCTGAGACTTTACTGAATCCTAATGATTTGACCTGTCCCAACACAACTTCCTGTTTTAATAGGAAATTTCTCAACACTGGTAAGAAAACATCAGACATTAAGCAATTTCGTGTGGTCTTTACATTTTTTTGAACCTGGAACACTCTCCTATGCTTAAAACATATAGCAATATGCTAGCATAGCGGATCATCTAACTTGATCAGATAGCCTGATTCTAGCCATGATCAGATAGAGCTAATAGTTCAGATAGCCTGATTATTTGACAACATTAGCCAGGTTGGACAGACTCAGGCCCTGTGCATCCTGTGGAGCATCACTGTGTTAATTTGCATGGCCATAACAGCGGTCATATGACCGAAAGAGAGCTCATGGGGTGGTGGCACCCCTCCACCTCCCTCTCAGTCATATGACTGCTGTTATGGCCATGCAAACGAATACAATGACGCTCTGTGCGTAATGAGAACAGAAAAGAGGACCCTCTTAGCTCATCTCCGCTCGGTCACACACACACAAATACTGTAGGATGTTTCTCAGAAAAAACAGAAGAAAAATTGCATCGCTCAGAGGTGCTCTTTCATAGTCTTAATGAAATTATATTTCATTTAAACATTAACTTTATATCAGATTATATATAATTCTCAAAATTTAGATATATAATTTTTTCCCCAAATGATTTCTTAAAGTTATATGGACAATCAGGCCCGGCGCCAGGACGCACGTCTTGGGAGGGCTTTTATATTTCTTGGGGGGTTCGAATCGGGGGGTTGGGGTGTGCTTAGTTTCAAGTGAACGCTCAAAATACATTATTTAGATAACACTTTACAATAATTAATTAACACTTTAATACATTAACTAACATTAACGAATGGAGCCTTATTGTAAAATGTTACAAATTAAACAGAAAAGCAAGCAGGTGCATGATTTGGCATGGCAGCCAATACAAATAATGGTAACACTTTACAATACGGTGACATTTGCATGGGTATCATTATGTTATGACTTTACTTGTTGAGGCACATGACTATTAACTAATTCAAAATCTATAACCACAATGACATATTACGTAACAATTAGCCTAGTTAATAGTCATGTGCCTCAACAAGTAAAGTCATAATATAATGATACCCATGCAAATCATTAGCTAATGATTAATTAAAGCAGACAACTGGAAGTTTAAAGGCATGGCTTCGACCCAATGTGGTAATTAACATATGAATTTACTTCATTAGTTAATAAAATAAGTTATTAGGTAGTTAATATATTATGACGCATTTAACTGATAACAATTTATCGATTACTTAATCTTTGAATCATATCGGATGTTCATTAGTTGCTGATGCAGTAATCATTCATTAATGATTTAGTTCATCATGAGTTAGCCTATACATTAACTCATGATTATCTGTGCATTAGTTAAGCATTTTAATGCGTATTTGTGCACCCGTATTGTAAAGTGTTACCCAAATAATTAATAACCGTTTCCTTACCTAAATCCTGCGTTTGCACCAGGCTCGGTTGCAGAATCACATCACTTTGTGCTTCTGAAATTAGGCTATTATCTTTTTCTATATAGTGTAGTAGTAGTTATCTCTGTGTCGTACGTTGCCGCTTGTCAAGCATGAAAAACACACGTTTTATTTAAATTCTGAATATATTATAGTAGCCTATAGGCTATAGCATGCAAAGAGCGCTCCCTTTAAATTTATTAAAAACTGTCACTCATTCATCACGATCTTACAAAGTTCCGTTTTAACCAATGAATGTGACCACACAATGAAACTTTTTTTTAATGAAGTTAGGAGCAAGATAGAACTCAGGGCTGGACAAAAAGAAGTGAGTGCGTTGATTCCAACCTAAACACATTTGATTGGCCATTGCGTTGTAGAAATCAACAAACATGTCTGTGATTGGCTACTTTGCTCCCCTCTGCGAAAATGCATTGTAAAATCATTTGATGCTTTACAAAGCAGAAGGGCAGATACACTGGATCGTTTGCCAAATCTATTTCGTTATGCTATTATTACGAAGAAAACAGATCCTAGACCAAGAGCTATGGGCAGCTTTTCTATCTAAAAGCAATCAGTTTTTACACTGTGAGTAAGACTATTATAGCCTATAGAGTCTGGGAATGTGTCGTCACAGCGGCAATGCATTCTGGGAATTTAGGTCACGGGAGCTACAGCGGAGACTGAGTGGTAGTGAATGTAGACTTTTTATATTATTCTACTTAAGATCGCGTTGCAGTGGTTAAGGCTTACTGTATCATCAATTGTCATATCCCTTTGCACGGCCGGTGTGAAAAACGTGCTTTCTCCGCGTTATAATGCCGAAAAAGCAGAGGTTTTACCTGCAGACATTGATGATAAGGGCTATGGCAATTGATCATTCCAACGAGATCTAAGTTGAATCATAAACATTAAATATGTCTACATTCACTAAGGAACTCGGATGAAAATTAAACCGAAACTCGTATGGTAAACATCTAAAATAAAATGTGGCTTTATAATTCAATCAATCAATCAATCAATCAAACTTTTATTACAGACTCAAGGTCCAGATTTAAAAAAGACAGTAGACAACATATACAACCCATAACATCTATCACAAACATAAAGAGTTACAGAATACAACAATACCAGTGTCTCCACAACTTTGACTGATACCGTGTAGTAGGCTTGGGCGGTTTCCAAATTTTGATACCGTCAAACCTCCTCCCTATTTTACCTCGGTATACGGTATTACCGTGAATAATAAAAAAATTATGACATAAGGCTCAGACAGTGTCACCAAACTGTTGGCTTGTGCCTAAACCGTTCAGAAACTGAATACCAAACACTAATACTGAAACAATAACATGCACAACAATATTAACAACTTTTATTAGCAACAAATAGCAGTTTAGAAAAAAGTGCAAATACAACAGTCAAACAGAATTAAATTAACATAAACATCCATATTATAAAAAGTATTGCAAAGCGGCTGTCGGTGGACCTAGATGTTGTTGGTCCTGCATCGGGAGGCGTTGAAACTGTTGCACCAACCTGATCTCACAGAATTCCGTGTAATGTTCACGGACTTAACCCTTTAACGCGTACGATCACACCGGTGTGATTGGAACTTTCAGTGAGTCACGTCATCAACTGCTGATATTCAAATCTGCTTTCTGGCGCGGAGCCAGATCAGACGCGCGAGCGCTTGTAATATTATCACTTATTCAGTGTTTTCAACCATATAATGCTTATTTTAGATTTCAGACATTTAAATACACATAAGTACTAGCAAAGCCATACATTTATAGTTTGTAAAATATGCGCTGATGTCTATGGAAGCAGCAATAATGATCCTTACAAATATAATCTGACGACATGTTTTTATTGATATCATATACAGATTGTGTAGATACTTTAAAGTTTACTCTGCTCTTCTCCCAGTTTACTGGAGACTTACTTTAACGTGTTTCGAGGAGAGGATGAATTTACGTGTTGTAAATCCCACAGCTGGATTCAGCGCGAGCAAACATGGCGGCGCCCATCACCCGGTATAGATCAACTAACACGATCATTATAAACTTGTTTAAACAACCAAACACATTTACTTGCATATATTTCAGAATCGGAATATCAGATATTTAATAATATAGAGAGTATGTTTGTGAATATTAATAATAAAAAAAGGAAAAACGAAATAAAAGCAATCCATGTCATACAGCGCTATTACGGCTGCGGTGTGTCACATGACAAGCATGACGCGCCGCCATGGAAACAATAAGGCTATAAGTTCTAAAATAACGGTCGCCTAAAAAAACTCACGCCGGGGGCTCAGATAGAATATTTTAAACTCACGTGCGAAAGGGTTAATTAACCCCGAATCTGTGGTGAATCTGTGGGCTCACAGAAGGCACCAGCCGTGGTCCATGCACGGATTCACTGGTTCAACACCAGCGCTGCATCGGACCACGTAAAAAGAGTGACTCCGATGCAGTTATACTCTCACTGGAGTACCTGACCCCACCCCTACCCTAAACCTACCCAGTTCTGAACAATAATGATGACGATAAATTTCCCAGTATCGCGTCGGCATGTTGATGCTAAGGGTTTCCGTGCGTGGAGCACGGCTGATGCCTGTCACTGACTTACATTGGTATCACTTCTGTGAGTCCATCACAGAATTTTTTCTGTGAGCCCATCACGGAATTTTCGGCGATTCCGTGATGCCACCACAGATTCGGAGGTTAATTAAGTCCGTGAACATTACACGGAATTCTGTGAGATCATGTTGGTTGCACTGAGTGAACTCGGGTCCATCCTCGCAGCAGTGTTAGTGGATGGTGGTTTCGTATATGCGACCTTAGGTTCGAGGTATTTCCATCTCTCGCGGTCACCTTTTTGTTGCACAATTTGCAAATTGCCTCGTCCGTATTTACCGCCTCTCCCTTCTCGTTCGGTCGAAACACTGCCAAACTGCAGAAGTTGTGTTCTTTTTCGAGACCAGGTCACTTGGTGCGCGATTCGCCATCTTTCCCCCTCTCTCTCTTTCTCCTCCACGCTGTCACGTGATGACAACCAAGCATACGCATTTTTAGGCATTAAATAAATTATATTTAATATATATCCTCGTCTCCTATATAAGTGCATTGTTTTTTCTGACGGTATAACGGTATTGAAACTGATACGTTGCTATTTTTAGATCCCGCGGTATACCATATTACCGTATTACCGCCCAAGCCTACCGTGTAGTACTAAGTACTAATTCATCTCTGTAGATTTAATATATTATAGATACAGTGATTTGTATTAAACTGTAAGCCCTCACACCACTAATTGAAGGAAATCATATATGGAAATGTTATTTGCGGCAGCTCGTTAATACCAGGCCACTTTTTGTACAGATTAAGTTTCCTTCATTTATTTGATCGCTCACATCGTTGTTAGGCATCCTAGTAGGTGTCTTCAACTTGGTTCGGTCAAGTCAGTGTATTTATTTGCATAGCATCCACAATACACATCGTTTCAAAGCAGCTTCAAGTTCTGTTACCTCTATAATGACTTAACTCTTAACACTGAGCAGTTTTACCGGGCAATATGACGATATAACAATGATCCACTGTTTGAGATCTAGCTGTTACAAAACCCTTACAAAATTAGCCATGGTTTTGCTACTCTAACCATAGTTTATCCATGGTATTTAATAAGATTGTGGTTATAGGAATGGTAATACATACACCAAAAACACGGTCGCTACACATTTACTATAGTAAAACCATGGTCAATTGTAGTAAGTGTTTTAGCAGTTAGCATATATCAGTACCACTGTAGTGAAGGAGACTGATTAGTAATGAATATTTGCAGCCTCTCAGACAAACAACAGAGCGATTTTTTTTTATTTAAAGAGATTTACATATTAGTCTGTTCTATTCTAAGTGTATGTAAGATGTTTTTCAAAAAATATGAATGTAAAACGGTCGGCTTTTTCTGTGGTGATTTGCATTTGTTTACTCTGTGTGCTCCTGAGCGTGACCTAAAACATGGCGGAATCCGACGCCGCATGACGTAGGTTCCCAAGCTCTATACGCAAAACTAAAGTCGGTCCGGAGGGGGGGCACAGGGATGTCCGTGGACAATGCTATTCACATTTATTCAATAACACTATATTCTTACTACGCAAAAAAATTAGAAAAAATGAATAAATAAATAAATTATATATATATATATATATATATATATATATATATATATATATAAGTAAATAAAATATGTATATAAATAATAAATATAAATAAATCATTAATGAAATTTATAAAATTATTTTCTGAAGATTTACGGAAATGATCATAATAATATATATATTTTTTTAAAATCTGTAATATCAACCAATAAATACATACAAATATATTATGTATTCCTAGACATTTTCTCAGGAAAAAAAATAATAGGAAGCAGCTAATATTCAATATTTTCATGTGGTTTGTGATTTGTTTCTTATTGGGTGTGATGGCAATACTTTACATCAGAGTTTTTCAATTCATTCCTACAAATGGCATAATCCCTTACAGTATAATCTGTATGAAAATACCTCTCAGCTCATCAAACTCTGACTGATACATTAAAATCTGCTTTATGTCATTATTGAAGTTGGTTGAGGTTCACTCAAGCAGAAAATGTGATTAAATGACCGCATGCATATAACGTCATCTAAATAAATAGCGAATGAGCCAGTCGATATGCTGGATTTTATAACTGAATATGTCATTATGATGCATTACGGTATTATGGGATTTTTATTTATTTATTTTTTTCAGGTATTGTTAAAGCTCCTAAAACCACTTCCCCTGGTGACATGTGTGCACAAAAAGATGCAAACGCCTCTGAGTCCCTCTCCCATACCTGCTGACCTAGATAAGAGTATGTGCCTCCTCTTCCTGCCAAGCGCTATTTCCGAGTGATAGAGCCAGACGTCGCATGCAGCCATGCTTGACCAATGAATGCCACAAATGGCTCATCCAACTCATTCACCTTTACACCTGCTTCAAAACATGATGCGCCTATCATTTGCAAATGAGTTTCCATTTTTCTGGTAAATTCTGTTAATGTTTAAACTCTTTCACCTATCCCAGTTTAATATGCAGAGACGAATAAAAGTAAGCCATTTTTAGGTTGCTTTCTGAAAAAGGTAAAGACTGGCTCTGTTTATTTTTTCCTGACCAGCTCAATGTAGCAACACTAGCTCAACCAATGGAGTGAGTCTAGGGGCGGGACTAGCTGTTTGTCCAACCAGTGGCAGAAGGGGGTGTGTTTTGGGAATCTGTTTGAAATTATCATTATTTTTGCAATTCTATTTGATACCGTGGGGAAAAAATTCTTAAAGCGAAGTATGTATATTTAATCAATGTATATCATTATTATTATACACTAAATAATATGGGTATTTAACAAATAACATTTTTGTATTGTTAAAAAAGTATAATTTTGAATGACATTTTATCTTTCATGTAACATAAATAGTCCTGCACTGTGACAAATACATTCTGATATAAGCAGTTTTCCACTTAATGAGGAACAAAACTAAAAAGTCTATAAATTGTATAATAATGAAAAAAAAAAATCATTAAATAAAATTAATAAAAATATTTTTATATACAATATATATAGCATGTTACACTGATCTCACACTGTTTGAAAAAACAATTACAAGAGTACAAACAGATATACAATAAGTTATCATTAGGTTTAAGCATTAACAACATTAATTAACTAACCATTATCAATATATTTGTTTTTTAAAGTCTTATTTTTAAGTATTTATTTACCTTTGTCAGCGTTAGCTAATAAAAAACAACTGTTCATTGTTAGTTCTTGTTAGCTGAGGTCAGTTAATTAATATTAACAGATACAACTTTTGATTTTAATAATGTATTAGTAAATGTTATAATTAAGATGTTAATATTCTTATCTATAAGAGTAAAACAGAGTATGTTCTATATCTACTATATCACATAAAGTGCACAATATACTATTGTTTCCATAGCCAAAATAGTCATTTCATTTCAGTTCTCGAACTTACTTCCTCTTGTACACCTCAACAGAGTATTATGAAACCATTCTGTTAAATGCAAAACTGCTGTGAAACAAACTGCTGATAACAATGACTGTACACAAAAGCCAATGCTGAGTCGACCCATCAAGAGAAATGTGATCTTGACTACTGAATTAACAGTCGGATCCATTTCATTCTGCTGATGTCATGACAACACTGCTTTTATGCCAAATCACTTAGCTTTGTAATTAAACACGCATAAAGGTGCAATAAGCAAACATGTAAAGGTGATACAGACACAAACTTGGCATGAATGGGAAGGTGGTGTCAGTGAAAGTGCCAGTTTTCTTAAGTCTTTTGACTTGTGACAGTTAAGTAACCAGCCAGAACATAGCTTTGCACAAATACAAAAAATATAAAAATCTAGTATACATAAATAGTTTTTACAAGTCAAAATGTTTAATACAGTCTGAATTAATCGATTGTTTATCATGTATGATCAAGAATATAAGGCTTGTTCAGAAGGGAATGACATCGCTCAATATTCAGATAAGAATTTATTTCTTAAAAATGGCCTGTTTGTTTAGTTCACAGTAACAAGTCTGTTCCACTATACTGGCACCACTATGGGCAACATTCAATAGTAACCTTTCTCCCAGACCATTTGAGCTGGTTTTACTTTAAACCTTAACAGACTTGGATGTGACCTACAATTCCACAGTGCCTCTTACAAATGAACCACTTGGATATAGCTAATGACTTGTTTCAATTCAACAAAGAGCCTCTCACACATGTTTCCATAAAACAAGGGCCTGGTCACCTCCTGACCCCAAACTTGTCAGAGTGTTGGATTTTCCATGTTCTCACTGAGAAAAGCCCTTTCAGTTGACTTCACCGAATACTCCAATTCCAGCCAATCTATGTCAGAAGACAAGTCTTGCACAATATGCTTCATTTTTTCAATATGATATCACTTAAAGAGAAACTCCAGCTGAAACGAGAGATTACTGTTTGACCCTTCATGTCGTTCCAAACCCGTTTGAGTTTATTCCACGGAACACAAAAGGAAACATTTGAAATAATGTACTAGTCCCTGAAATGACAATAAATGGGGACTGGAGCTCAAAAAGGCAAAAGGGCCATGAATGTTCAATTAAAGCAGTCAATTTGATTTGAAGCCTTTACAGCTTTGAAGTAGTACTGATGTCTGAATCATGAATGACCAGTCAGATCGTTTTATGAATCAGTTAATCCTAAAAACCTGTTTGAATGATTCAGTCCCCTTTCATTGTAAGTGGATTTAAAATAGAGACCAGAACAATCTTTCATTACAAAGAAGAAATGTTTAAAGTAATGTTGCAATTTCTGTGCCGTTAGTATACTTTTTAGTAGCATGCTTGTAATATGCCACACATTTGATCTGTAAAAATATCACCATTTCTTTTTAGCACCTTTAAAGATCTGACTAACCCACAAACCTTTAAAAATGTCACACATCTGACTGCAAAACAGTCAGGAGCCACAAACAATACATCAGGAATGATAAATAAAACTAATTACTGTTTTAATAAGCAGTGGCCTTTAGAAACTGTATCCTCAATGGCAGATGTGTGATTTGTCCTGAGCATTAATGAACAGCTGGCTATCAGTGCATGTAAGGTCACCAGTGAGGTGTTTTGCCAAACCCCTACTGTTGTGCCAAAAACCAGTTATGATCGTTCAAGCATTCACTCCGAAAGTAGCATGTGTATATTTTGGCATTTCCCTCTCAAGAATGTTCCTATCGTTGTTGAACTTTGACTAAAATTTCTTTCTGCTCATTATTTTCCCGCATCCCGTTTTTGGGTTTCTAGCATACTCTTACTAACATGGACAGGATTTTTAGTCTCCACTAGACTCATTTAGGACGACACCACAAACGAAACACTCTGAATCTGAATTCAACATATCTTCAGTGACAGAAACATACTAAATAATAAATGTAATGACTTTCTTTTGTAAAATATAAATTAAGATCAATTCTGTATGCATGCATGCATGCTTTGCTATCATAGCAGCAAGCTCAGGTATTTTCAAAAACGTGACCCAAATGCATAACAATCTGACATTCAGTGGTTTAGACGGTTTTGTTTACGGCACGATTTCGGTTCACAGTTGATGATGAGCTACCTGGAAAACACAGCCTAGTGAGTTAAGCCTTGAGCTTTATTTTTAACCATCATCATTCGAGTCTAAGCTTCCATTGTGATCATTTTGTTGTTGACGTTTATAGTGTTTGAATATCACTGACACTGATGCCTGTGTTTTGACGTCCATGATTATCCTTGCGTTGTTATAAGCAAATGAGCAGCAATATCAAAATGAGAGTAAGCCTCCCATAACGGCCATCATATCAGACGACAACACAGGATGTACAAATATTAACTGGTACTTAGCTGATGTTGCACAATCATCCTGCAGTTTGGTCAGTTTGTGGGTTGTAGGGGGTGGAGCGCTGACGGTATCTGCTCATCTTTGCATAGACTGTGTTTTCCTGTCTTTGTGAGTACCAAAGCATCTTTACTGTATTAGCACTCTATTGAGCAACACCGGTGCCACTGTGCTGTAATGAAGTGAACCTAGCTAGCATAACTGTTCGCCAGCCTTCCCAGAGGAAAATTATACTGCTCTGTAATAGCACAGGAGTTCTCAGCTCTTTTATTGAAGTATCAACTTTGTCTCAGAAGTTTCTCCTAAAATTCCTTTGGAAAAACAAAAATACACTCTTGAAAATAAAGGTTCTTTGGCATCTGTGGTTCCATGGAAACTTACCATTGCATAAAGGTTTGTTAGAGTGGAAAAATGTTCTTGGAATAAAATGTTCTAATACTAAGAAAAAAAAATATTTTAGGAACTGTTCACTGAAAGGTTCTTTGGGGAACTCAAAATGGTTCTTGTATGGAATCGGTGTAACATTTTTAAGAGTGTAGACAAATGTGACTATTGTTAAGGCAGAGTAAGTGTAAAAGCAATAATATAAATGTGGACCGTGTATCTCAAATTAATTGGTATTAGAAGAATGTGAAGAGAAATTATTGAGTTCATACTGAAACTTCAGACTTTAGCATTTAGGCAAATCGGAGCACAGTCCGAGACGCTGCTGAGACACTCGATAGGGTATAAGCGCAGGATTATTGGACTCAAGAGAAGCAAACTCTCTTTACTCAAGAGAGGCAATTTGCTTTCCCTTTAATCTCGTTGCCATCTAGGAGAAACAATTGAGACTTTAATGAGATTTAATTTGTAATGGGTCCGTGGGCCTTCCCGTGCATCCATTGCTCTGCTTGTGGCGGGTTCACGCAGGATATATTTTATCTTACTCTCTTCTTTTATTCTGTGTACCGCATCAACCTCCGCCCCTCTGCCCCTACTATCTCTCCACCATTATATCCCCCCACTCCAGCCACCTAAACCCCTCCCTGTGCAGGTTCCCTCGCACACATGCACGCACAGCCCTGTCACCAGGCTATGCCGCCCTCGTTGCCCTAATAACAATCCTAGGAATTTTAGTCAGGGCAAAATGACACATACTGGGGAAGGGAAAGGAAGGGGGGCTGCCTTCGGGGAGCAAACGTGTCGTTGGTTACCGTGAAGCAATGGGAGTCAAAGATCAGCAGGAGTATGGCCGAAAGGAGAATATCGACATGGGGCTTGCCATCAGAAACAGCAGCCCCTTCTCTCCATGGGGTGTGCACCTTATTCAGCTCCTTCTATATTCACCAGCCAGTGGAGCTACTATACCTAGTGTACTGCCCCATTTGAGATTCAATAATATGTGACTGTTTAACGTTGCACAAGCCGCATCACTAGGTATGGTACATGGGCAAGGCATCAAAGATGTTTAGTCCTCAATCATGCACTCGTTAACCAATCCAGGGCTCCGGAGGGCTGCTTTAGCATCATCCCTGAGCATCACCTCACCGAGATGGAGGAAAATACCATTCTGCTACCCGAGGTGTTAAACACGCTTATGTTCACCTTCCCAAGCCAAAAACAAACCCAAGGACACTACCGGAGAAGCTACTCTTGGTGTAATAACAGGAATAAGGGTGTGTGGAAAGAAGACTGAAAAAAGGAAAAGGCTTCCTCACCGTTTCACTGCTTGCCGTCCATTCACCAGCAACACTGCAGACAAACATTCGCTTGGGAGGCAGAGGGAGCGCACGATCCGTCCCCTTAGTCCTGAATCGCCAACATCCTCAGATCCGCCTGAATCTCCTCTCACACATGCACTCATTCACTGGCACTCTTTTGTTGTGTCGTGCTCTCTCCTCCTCTTATAATTGTCAGTGTGCTATTTCTCCTCTTGTTAGCTCCAAGGCAGTTAAGAGACACTGCAGCGATGGGGGAGGAGGGTGTGTGTATGTGTGTGCGCGCATGTATGTGTGCTTGCGTTCAAGTGTGTTCGTGAGTGAGTGAGGGAGTATGAGAGCAACGGAGGGAGGAGTCAGTGGGGATAGAGGAGAAGAGAGGGGAAAACAGCTAGTAGTCTTAAATCCTGAGGAAAAAGAGAAAGCAGAACGGGGTGCCGAGAGATCTCTGAAGGAAAAAATACAAGTCGTATCGCCAAGAATGACGGGTATGAATAGAGAATAAGGAGGGTTATCTGTGTGACTGCAAGATATGGCAGATGTTCTGCAGCCCCGCTGATTCGCTCAGCCAGCTGCAGAAGTCGGTCCACAGCAGGGTTGGTTGCGATTTCATTGATGGCTGAAAGAGCTTGCAGGAAAACGATACAGAACGAGAGATAGAGGGAGTTGAAGGGGAGGGAGGAGATGACGGCAAGGGACCAGGAGGGGGTTGGATAATGCTGTAATATCTTGCTTCTGTGCCAACTGTTTCTGTGACAGAAGGACCACTTCCTCTGCAGCCATTGGTTCCCTGCTTGTACGGATAGATGTGCTGACAAATAAAATATCCAGCAGTGGCTCGTGGGTGATTGGAGCATGCTCCCCTCCCGCCCCTTGTTGAGGCAACAAGATTCTGCCTCACCCCAGGCAGCTGAGGACCACATCCAGTGCGTTTGCGCCTTGCATCCCAAATAACACTTCACAAATACTAGTGTCTACATGTCTTGTTACACTAGACATTCAGGGAGGGGTAGGGAACAGCAAGATGCAACCCATTCTTGTCTTTTCAAGTACATTTAGAGAAATTTCGGTAGTCCAAAGATTTCACTTGCCGTAAGGAGAAATCCATAGGCTTAGTGTGACTTAATAAGTGACAATTGATTATCTGCTTCCAAGATGAATCTTAGACTCCAACAAAGACCTGTTTGGTCTTTCACAGAAGATCTTACCAAGCTCACACACTCTTGGAAAAAAAGTGCAAAAATTTTACCTTTAGGAGTTACAACAGCTTGTCACTGGGGCAGTTCCCTTAATGGGTCTTCTTTGTACCCCTAAAAGGTTCATTGAAGTACCATATTTTAAGGCTCTAATGTGCACCTTTTAAGGGTAGATAAGGTACAAGTTTGTCCCAGTGACAGGCTGTTGTACCCCTAAAGCTATTTTTTCTGACATTCTGACAAGTGACAATTGGGTGCACATGTAACTATTCTCAAATGTTTTTTTTTTTTTTTAAGTCTCTTTTGTAGGTATCTGTGGCAGGGACTGACCTGTGGTCTATGGTCATGTGTGGGCATCAGTGGATGATTGATGAACAAACTCTCACACCTTATCCTATCAGATTGTGCCACTGCCGTTACATTACACAACATGGAGGAAAAAAAGGCCACTAAGCTGTCAAATATATCATTCCATCGCCAGACGATAGCAACATGATTTCAATGGATAATTCACTACAAGGAAGCAGGAAATACAAATATTAAATATCACTGAGGCCAATTTGCATAACAAATTTGTAAAAATAGACATACAGTACAGTACAGTGCAGTTCTCCTGCCTCCTGAATTTTGGCCAAATTCTAAGGCTTTGCGTGTATTCTTTATGCAAAATGCAATCCCATTGCCAAAAAATAAAAATAAAAAATGAATTTGAGAAATACTGATTAGAAATATAGTTCATTTTAAAATATCAACATCAATGTGTCAACTCATCAGTATCAATGCTTGAAACATTAAGGTGCAGATAACAGAAATTACAAAGTCTATCAGGAGCAACGTAAACATAAAGACATCAGTGTTACAAGAAAAAAAACAGTGACTGAAACATTTAGGACATGTGGTAAACAAGATTTTGGTGGGGAATTTTGAATGCACATGAACATCTCATGATCAACTTGTGTGGGATTAAATTGACATCTTTGCAACCATAATGATCACACTACAGGGCCTCTTAAATTAGCCTAGTGTGAATGGATTTTAAGTGCCCTATGAAGTAAGAATAGGGAGCTGTAATGTTTTAAGTAAGCCAAATACATGTTGTTGGGTATGCTTACTTGCATTCTGGGTGAGATGTGATGGTACATTTCTATAAACAGCTCTCCTGTGGGAGGAGTGATGTATGTGCAGTCTGTCCATGCAGGCAAAGGAAAAGTCTGGCACTTGAAAAATGCTTTGCAAACATGCAAACATTTTTTTCATGTCACACAACAGTGTCAGATTGGCCCTTGCATCTCCATGAAATAGCAGGTAACATGAGGTTATGTATAATTTAAGTGTTTTGAATACAGCGTTTCATCTGATCTCACAATGCATAAATATTCATTGGGGCCACATTTTCATATATTTTGTTTTCTTCAATCACATATAAATAGAAACCGCATGCCTAATCTGCTCATGCACGCTGGGATGCAGTTCACAATTGCAGTCTTTGCACGAATATCGCTAAATGTTCAATTCCGATTGGTTCAGCTGTTTATTTAATTAGAGTGTAGCGTTTGGACCAATCAGACACACAATTTTTCATTAGATTTAACAAATCAATTATTAATTAGATTAACAAACAATCACAGACCCCTCACCCAACACCAGACTCGGTGCCTATATGTCTGTGAATGACCTCCAGGCCCCTGGTTACCATAGTAACCAGGACACCTCAGCCAGATCAGATCAACTTTATGACCTAAAAGTATGTAGAGACAATCTTCCTCCCTACTTAATTATCTGTAAAACAGACACATACTGCAATAGGAAATGACTTCTTTCATTAATTCATAGACAAATTTTTCTATGACTTTCCTATCATGCATATCCCCAGGTCTTTATGTATGATTACTACTAGGGATGTGCGCTATGACTAATTTGACTGTCGTTTAAACGGAAGTTTTGTATCCGACTAGTCGACTGGTCTAAAAGCTAGAAACCCCTAGAAAATGGCAAAAGAAAAAACTGTGCGTGTGTCTATATAACAGCCTACACTTGAAATACCTAATCTTTGAATCACACTGTCAAATCCCTCAATGAATTCTGCTAAAAATAGGTCACGATTATGCCTTAAGCTTGCCTCTTGTTATCATTATTTAATTTTAGGCGGTCGTTAAACAGAAAAAAAGGAAGAGCATATACTCAACATAAACCAGCGCATTATTTATTCAGATCGGCTGGAGCAATGCAGTCAGAAATGGAAAATCAATCAATAGACTGACATAATTCTTCATTTTCATATAAGGTTAGCCAACATATTAAAACACAAGTCAAAAATAATAGGAAAGTTTATCAAGGAATAGCATTAAAACGGCTTTTAAAAATGTAGGCTACTTCATGTTGGCTATATTGTCTAAAAACAAAACAATGCTCGTTTTACTTACTCAGAGCATGCGCATTTGTTCAGTGAATTTAACATTTAACGTGGTCTGGCGAAAGACGGGACTAGAGGTGATTCTGCACTTGAAAAAAAAAAGTGCTCGAACGGAAGTCACAGGCACGCAGAGATAACTACAGGCAAGCAGACAGTTTCGAAAAGAGCCTGGAAATGCCGTACCACCACCGAAGTGGGTCTTCGTTTAGAGCAATAGACGGCGCGGATATGATCGCTGACCGCAGCGGCGGGTTGTAGTGTATGACATGATTGACATTTGCTGGCTTTGGATAGCTTCCAAGGTAACGCATACGTGCCTGTATTGAATATGATTACGCATCGCTCCAGTAGAGTTACTGTAAGCCAATTTGACATTAGTTTACACAAAACTTTTCCATTTCCTTCTAATTCAAAATAATCCCACACCTTGCTGGTCATTTTGAGCTCGCCAAACGCATGCGAGGTCTGAGGTAAAAATGTAGTTTCCACCCAGATACGCTTTTAAAAATATTTATATATTTAAATATTTTGATATGTATTCTTTTTCAAAAGTTTTATTTGAACTTATTTAAAATGTTTTAAATGTAACGTTAAAATGATGGTAATTTGAATGATAAAATCATTGTGATTTTTTTTTCTCTCATGTAATTGACTATTGTTTTCAGTGTCGACTAGTAGGAGCTGTACCGTTTAGTCGACTAGTTGACTAGACCCGCACATCCCTAATTACTACCTCCTTGTATATGGTCTTGTGTATTGTATACTGTTTTATGCATGCTTATGATAGATCACTAGTTAATGTAACCTCACCTATACCATGTTTGGTCTCTGAATTCGTCTTCGGATGATCTAATTGAGAGTGTATATTACATGTTTATACCTATGCAAAATATTAGTGTTCTAAGACTTTTTAGTAGTTTTTCCATCAACGCCCAATCGAATTACATATGCAAAATACCATGCTCTAAGACAAAGAGTCATAAACTTTCCCTCCAAAAGTGCAAGTCACCACTGGCTCTTTGACCCCCGAGAGGTGTGACCTCCACAGAACTTAAAAGGCTTTTTAGTCTCTTCACTCGTCTCTCATCACCTTCCCGTCTTCTAGTTGCTATGTCCCAGAGCCGATGCAACCTCGCCTGGCAGACCTCGACACAGCCAGCCTGCAGTTCTGTTAGATTCAGAGAAGATGAGGATGTGAGCTAGAACTCTTCTGGAACACTTAAGTTTGTGCCAGGCTTCGGCCTTGATTTTCCATTCAACAAATATCCTAGGATCTCAGCTGATGTCTCTCTAAGGTCTTCTTCATGTTCCATTTGGGAAGAAACTTCCAATCACCAGTTCATCACTCTTCAAACCTGGAAGAACGTGATCGCAAGTCCAAACCTTGAAACCATCAAGACTTTCATCCGAGATTGCATCCGGACACTCGTCAACGACCAAGGCAATGTGACTATCGTATATTTAACTACCATATTGACCCGAATATAAGACGATGTTTTTTTCTTGGAACTACATCTGAAAAAACGCGGTCGTCTTATATTCGGGGTCTAGACTTTGACATGTCAATAATACACCCACAACAATAGGTGGCGCCAAAAACGCATAAAACGAGTGTGCCATGAAATATGTAATGTAATGTGTGTTGTAAAGATCGCGAGTGAAAACAAAAGAAAAAGAAAAGCTTACAGCGGCATGATCGTGACTGTCATGTTAGCCTGATGTGATGTGACCAAACTTTCTCTGTAAGTGATTTTAAAACATAAGGCAGAACCCAGATTTGAAGACTACAATAAGATTTCACTTCTACTGATAATAACATTTTGGTAGGCTGCTATGAGATGGATAGCCTAAATGTTATATAATTCAGATGGGCTACCTGTTATTTCAATGGTATATCAAAAAATTTATATTTTTCAATGTCATTGTTGGTACATTTTACCAGTATTTACCATACTTTCAAAACAAAAATTAAAATAGGAAAAATATGCAATATGAAAATAATTTAAGAAAAAAATGTGTTTTACAGAGAGAAAAAACAAAACAAAACAAGATTTGGTTTTCAAAAAGCCTTTTTCCAAAAGGTACATCTGGAAAAAGGGGGTCGTCTTATAATCAGGGTCGTCTTATATTCGAGACAATACGGTAAATGAAACCGAGGTTTAGTATAAGCTATAGACCCCATTGTAAAACGGTGCCGATGGTTTCACTCAAAGGTTAACTGACTCCTTTTCCATAGTTGCATTTTCATGTTTCTCTATCTATAGAGAGTGAAATGTCTACTTTCAAATGAACCAAATGGAAAACAAATATTCTCAGATTATATAATCCACATGAAACATGCATACAGGAGCATCACTACTGCTGAGATGACGAGTCAGTGTCGCCGACTTCATGTCTTAAACCGAAAACAAAGACAGCACTAGTTTATTAAATTATTAAAATGTTAATGCAGTGTCCTTACTGTTTTTCACTGACACATTCATAATCATTACTTGCAAAACAAACTTTATGCGTGTGCTTGAGCACTTATTAGGCTACGAAGGGAATTAAAGGCTCATAATAATGATTTAAATGGTTTATTAATAAACATGCGATTAGTCGACTAATTCTTAAAATGAACTACTAGTCGACCAGAAAAATCCTTAGTAATCCTCCGCAGCCCTAGTAATTATTTATATACATTTCCCTTTTGAGATAATTTACTACAAGCGCTATTCAAGACCCATGTGTTCAGTTGCTTGCACCATGTTTAATAGTTACAAGCTTTCAATACTCTACAGCAACACAACCCTAATGAACTTGTGGTTGTGCTGTGTGCATGACGGATACAGGGCCACACTGCAAGGGTTTCAGGGGAAATAGATGTCACAGATGCAAGACATGACCTCAGGCTTATGTGTGTCTTATCAGATCATAGCAAGCAAAGAATGACATTGAAAAATATTATACAAATACGGCATTAGAGTCACTTTTTTAGATATGTTTTACAGATATGTTTAGTCTCAAACTAGGTAATACCTTCATTTATTTTAATTATTTTATTTTAATTTACCTCCTTCTTTGTTTGTTTATATTTATTAATTTATGTATTTATTTTAACTATTTAATTTTGATGTTCATTTAATGCTTGCTGCTAGAATAATATAATAATAATTCTTTTTTTTTTTTTAAAGCAGACATCAGGGTTTTATTTGAACATTTTAGTACCAACCAAGGTTGCCAAAATGTGCAAACCTCATATAAAGTGAATAGAAAGTAAAACAGCTCTCAAACCAACAATTTGGTTTGACCTCCTGAGGTTAACAACCAGCATTTTCTGAAGGCTAAGCACTGACACTGGTTTGTAAAAAAAAAAAAAAATTACTTAATGTTTGCAGAAATTCATGCCCTATTTTCTATTCAGGCCATATTCAGCCAAAACGTACTGTATTGAGAAACTAATGATCTTTAACAAAGAAAAAAATTGCACCATTGAAAAAAAGTACACCATCCATTATGAATGTCATAGAAAACAGGTTGTTTCTGCTCTTACAGTTTCAGTCTTGGGGTTTAACACATTTCACCGTTATTGTACTAAACATTTCTGCATTCAGTATGTGATTACATATAATTATAGCGGTCTCTGGCCCACTGTTTGTCTGTGTCTCTCATTCTCCATCTTCCCCCTCTCTCTTTCTGTCTTTCTCCGCGCCTCTCTTGCTGCTTCCTGTCTCCCTAATCCGTAATCCTGTGAAAATCGGTCAGGCGAAACAGGGCGGCTTTGATCAGGCTCTTATATCAACAGTGGATTCGGTGTCAGCTCACCCGGATTCCACAGAACCCTGGAGCCCTAGCGCAGGAGCTCCTGAAAGCAGCTCATCAACGCCCAGACACCATCATCCTAAAGGCCTTATGATGCATAACAACTACTGCATTTGGGTCATTTGCCATTGGATTTCTCTTTATTATACAGACTAATTTAGGGATACTGTAATGTTTAATGACCCCCTAAAATCACTTGATGAGTAGAGATCAAGACTCTTGCTAGTGCCAAATTCATGTTCACGATATACTTATTCACATCACAGGGAACTGCAGAGTATGAAACACCCTAGCCTTGCACATATTGGGTTGCTACAGGCAATGTGAATTTTAAATGAACATTTTTAAGTAATGTATGCTACATCTAGGGCCTCTGTGTTAAACTGATTTGACTTCATTTTAAAAGAATCTCAATGAACAGCACTTTCCTTTAAAAAAAAAAAAAAGGGTTGCAGTCAGGCCCTTACAAAGTGAAACTGAATGCAGCCAAACAATAAAACATTCACTGTTTTAAGTCACAAGATCAGATGTAAACAACATGAACGTTAACATGACTTAAAATCAGGGGTAAATACTAACCTTTCCAGCGTAAAGTTCAATCCAATTCTTCACCATGACAATGTAATACCTAAAACCACGATAAAATGACGAGAACAACTTTACAACTCAAATAAGACAAGTTTCAATAATATAATGCAATTAATCTTTTCATGAAATGATTATCTTCACATTTCTGATTTAAAGCAACTGTATGTACGTTTTTTTTTACCTTGAAATATTAGCTTCCAGTAGCCTATGCAAGTTTGGTGAACAGGTACGAAATTTCGCGAAAAGGGCGGATTGCTTTATGGCAGCAACAAATGCATGTGTATATGAACACACTGTAATTACGACGGTGAATTCCAGTCACTTAACTGTAGGGGGCTCCAAAGTCGCAAAAATACACAAAACTACATACAGCTGCTTTCAACCCTTTAAAAACGTTCAATGTTTTTTTTTTGTTTTTGTTTTGTTTTTTTCATAGAAAACAAGAATTAGGCCTATGTTTGCGGTAACATGTTATGATTATGAGTTGATTTAGTTAAACTGTTCTTGAACCCAGAATATTCTTTAATATTCATCTGCAGGAGCAGCCAGGTGCTCTGTTTGTGTTTTGCACTGGTCTCAAACCCGTTGTGAGTCTGATGTTGAGTAGCTTTGCTCACCCAGGGAGTGCAGATTTTCCACTTCCTGTGTAGTGATATCTCACACCTGACGGGTAACCAGGGTGCCCATTTGACATGGACAGTAACTTTATACTCACGGGATGTGAAGTTAGCAAAGCCAGACATCTTATCTCGTGTGTTAAGCACAGTATTGGGTTTGTTGTGCGTTTAAAATGGATCTGTTTTATATCAACATTACAGCGAGGTTTTACCGAGCCACATTTATGGGCCAAATTTTTCCTGTCACAGAGCTTAACTGACCATAATATTATATGAGTAAATATATATATTCCCAGCACTAACTTCACTTTTCTGAGCCAATAACTGTTCCCAAGGTGATTTTTAGTGTATCATTTCCCGTCATTTTCACACAGGTTTTGCAGAAGTAACAAACTTTTTTGAGAAATAATTTTCTTGCATATGCTCTTTTTTTTTTACATAAATGCCTCTTGGTTTTGCAGGTGCACGAGAACTGTAATCAGGTTCTTTGAATCAGTAGAGTGCATGAGCATAGGTGCGCCCCAGCTGTGCACAGGAAGTACAGCATCTGATAGTCAACCACCTAGATGAGCCTCTATCTCCTCCATCTCTTTCTGCTATTTCAGCAACTAATAGCGATCAGTTCCTGTCAACACTGTTTTTTTCCATTTAAGGCTTAAACCAGATTGACAGCGAGCGGTGCAAGTGTACTAATAATGGGTATAGATGTCCAGTGATGCCTGTTGATTCATTTCATTAGTTCTTGTATTGTTAGCGGGTTATAAAGAAATTCATTATTTAAGTCATGATACAAAAAGTGCACTCTCACTTCCATTTATGACCTAGGTAGCATGCCACATAGTAAAAACATTGCCCTTCTTTTCTTCTTAACCACCTATGGTACTCACTTTAACTTTGTCACTGTTATACCACGTTTCCATAGTATTGTTGCACTACAAAGTGCAAAAAAGCTGGCTTGAAATGAAAATTCACCCTATTTGTAAATGCATGTTATAAATCGTATTGTGAACAATTAATGTGTGCATGTGTTGTTGTTTTTGTTGTTGTTGTTTGTTTGTTTTTTGGACGAATGCTGGACTTCTCTAGTCATTAAGGAACTTAAAGGGTCCAGTTCACCCAAAAATGAAAATTTGCTGAAAATGCAAATACTCACCCTCAGGCGATATCTACCAACCCCCAATATGTAGATGAGTTTGTTTCTTCATCAGAACAGATTTGGATAAATTTAGCAATACATCACTTGCTCACCAATGAATCCTCTGCAGTGAATGGGTGCCGTCAGAATGAGAGTCTAAACAACTGATAAAAATATTGTTTTTTTTCTTACAAACACAGCTTTTGACTTCACAAGACATTAATTGATGGACTGGAGTGTTGTGGTTTACTTGTGGATTATTGTGATGTTTTTATCAGCTGTTTGGACTCTCATTCTGACGGCACCCATTCACTGCAGAGGATCCACTGATGAGCAAGTGATGTAATGCCAAATTTCTCCAAATCTGTTACGATGAAGAAACAAACTCATCTATATCTAGGATGGCCTTAAGGGGAGTACATTTTCAGTTAATTTTAAAACTGGGTGAACTATTCCTTTAAACATTTAATATAAACCATAAAAAAAAAAATTCAATTGGGATTTGCTTGATAGGTGCATTTGATATCCACAAGGTTATTATCATTAAAACACAGCCGAAAACGAAATGAAATAAAAAAATTATATAATATTTAGTATTTAGTATCATGAAGATGTAACTAAAGACCTCATGGAATCAGATGGAACGATTCCAGATTCACAAATGAATCACTCTTTTGAAACGTGTAATGAGATGTGCTTGTTGGCGACATAAGAGAAACTTTAAGGGTCCCTGCGATTTTTCGGCAAAAAAGCTAGATGGTTTACCTAAATTTTTAAGAAGCTGTAATGTGAATAATTATTATTGTTAAAAATACAATTTTTTTTTATTTTACAGAAAAATATTACAATAGTAATTATTTTCTAGTTTAAATGACTCTAGTTACTGCAGAGTGAATACATCACAACCATCTGGAAGTCATGATGCACTGGATAGGTTGTATGTATATTTAGGACAATGATGAACATTGTATTCACCCACACTTCTTAATCATTCACTGGCAGGATTCTTAGTGAAGCTTGATTTTTTCTTTCACTGGCGCGCCATCTAGTGGTTATAAATGATACTAAAAAGGCACAAGAGGAAATGGACGTGTTCTTCATACACAATAAATGTCTCAAAAGATGTCCTAAGCAGTTTAAATAAAGAATATTAAACTGTCACAGTCAAGTCATACATTGTGTTGCATGCACTCAGTCAAACATTCAAGAGGCTGTAAAAATGCTTCCCAAACAAAAACATCTGAGACAAGAGGTTTCAAAATTTATATTTATAGTTCTTGAAACACTAATATTGTTCCTGTAATACTTAGGATTTGTGGTTTGATGTGTAACTGTTTGTGCTACAATCACTGTTACCTCAAATCAAACAGTTTGTAGAGGATTTATTTTCAGCAGGTGGATGACAGAACAGCTGAAATAGAAAAATCACATAGACTCACACTGAATTTCATACATCTATTAAATTAATTTTTTTCGGTTCTTGGTAAAATAAAAAGGGCAGGGGGAGTTCAAGACCATATTTAAAGCAGGACTAGATGAGAAACACCTAGAATCAATAGTCCACTGACTCTGGGCAGCGTCTCTCTAAGCAAGTGTTGTGGTTACGAGGACAGGTTGGGAATAATCTCTGGGAACAACAGCTCCTTGCAGATTTTTGTAATCCCAGGGTGAAACCCCCCGGGGGGATTTATCCGACTCCTCTCTATACCTTACACACAAAGACCCTGACGTTGAGCTCTTTTACACTGACTTGAGCTTCTGGACTGAGGAAGAAAAGAACAATGGTGTGCCCTTTCCTGTAGTTTTGGCTTTGGAATTAGCAGGAGATTGCCATTGTATCCTCTTATTGACTTATTGACCGAGTCGCTGATAATTTACCCGATGCACAAAATGTTTTCAGGAAAGGACAGCCGTAATTGGTATACCATCTGTTTAGTATAACCTTTGCCATACAGGCAAAAATAGTGGCCCATAACTAAACCTAAAATAACTGAAGCCAAAAACTTCCTGTGACCCCTGCCAAAAATTATATTCGAATGAATTAACTGAATTATGTTGCAGATGAAATGTCGATAATGTTACTTTTGACCAACAAAACAAATAAACACAATTACTGTTAAACATTTTAATAAATAAGCATGACATTTCAAACAGATAGATTCTGCAACCAAATTAATGTAAAAAATGATTTGGAACAAAACCAAACAGTCTTGTACACTGGCAAATAAAGTATTAAAAACAAAAACCCACTAAATCGTCTCTGGCATCTTTTGTGTGATCAATAAAAACGTGAAGCTTGCAATTTACCTTCTTATTAAAAATATAATAAAAATAACATTTAACATTACCTATATGTAAATACATCAAATAGTAAAAAAAGATACAACATAATTATTAAAATTAAATACAAAAACAATAATTTCACATAGACATGCACACCTAACAGGAACACAAAATATATGGCTAAATATATTTGGACAATTAGGATAATTTATGTGAATTCTGCTCTTCAAATAAATTTGTCATCATAATCATAATGATTATATAAATCATTTATACAAATAATATATTTGTCCGAATATGTTTGGATAATAAGGATCATTTATGTGAATTCTGCCCTCCAAATAAATTTACCATCATAGAGTAATAAAATGTGTGAATGTGTGTTTCCATTGTGACAACATGCCCCACTATTATCAACATGTGTTCAGTGAACTGGATCTTTTATATCATATCTAATAATGGTATAAATATGCAATAGTGTTCTAGTCAAGACTGTTTATACAGAAACTGACTTCCCTGTTCACTGAAGAAAAATTGTGATAACTAGCCCCAGTCTGCCCTGGAAAAATAGCAACAAAAAACATTAGTCCTAGATGATGCCATAGGATGACGCTTATAAACACTATACAGTGGTGGCCAAAATTATTAGAACACTAGTATTTTCACCAGCTAAAAAATGGTTTTAAGTCAGTTATTTCTATTGTTTGCTGTAATGTGTCAGTAGGAAAAATCGGTTTACATTTCCAAGCATTCATTTTGCCAATAATTATAATCCAGTGAGATTTTTGTTTGCACAAAGAGTCTGACAACAGCCAGTGCTCCACACAGAGATCTGATCTCATCATCATCCAGGCTGTCTGGAATGACATGAAGAAAAAACAAACAAACAAATTGAGACAGACTAAATCCAGAAGAACTGTGACAATGCTTCAAGAGACCTTGTAAATGTAAACTGATATTTCCTACTAACATACTACAGCAAAAGATAGAATAACTGACTATGAACCATTTTTAGCTGGTGAAAATACTAGTGTTCTAATAATTCTGACCACCACTGTATTTAATCTTTATATAGAGTGCCATTATTTTCATTGTTTAATAAATGAGGAAATAAAATAAAGAGGATCACAGACATCATTTGCAGCGTTCTGGCCTTTTTCACACTTGCTCTTTTTTAAACGCAGGCCTACTACATTATTTCAACCGAGCCAATGATGAGAAGCTTGTCGAAGCTGCAGTACTGCATGTGACCTAGTGTGGCAGAGCCTGTCCCTTCGATCTGCTCTGTGTGGGCAAACGCGTGCACGCGCACTCCTCTGGCAGGGGCGATAGTCGCGCGTTCCCGTTGCGTTTGCCATAGAAAACAAAGCTATCCGAGCGCTTCCATTACAAACCCAGCACACAGCTCTCTCTGCATGCACACCGAAGATGGGTTTGCAGCTCATCTGAGGGCCTTTAAAAGCGGGGCCTGTTGCGAGGACAGCCAGCCAGCTGAAGTCAGCGAAACGTTTCGGGGTTTTTTTCCCCGGACTGCTTTTGTTTCTTAGCCGCGGCTAGCAGCACAGCCACAATCATTGTCATTTCTGCTGCGAGCTGCCGAAGGAAAACACATCGCCATGTTGTTATCGGAGGGGGCTCAGTGAAGAAGGCGAAACCGTGAGCGTGTGGAGGAGATAATCTCGTCGTTTGAGCCCAACCTGAGTCCTCAGCCGCTGCCTGACTGACTGACTGACATGGCGGAGCAGAGCTACTCCTGGTGAGTGCCAGCAGCAGATATAACCATTCAGACACAAAACACCGACACTCAGCGCGCTTTAATGCACGTAAAGCCTCTGTCAGCGTCTAAAAGGTGTGATTTTACCTCAGTTTCGCCGTTAACACGGCAGCATTGCACTCAGGTGTAGGTTTGAGGCGTATTTTGGGTCTAATGTAGCCTATTAGCCTCTTATATACGTTACGGGTTTGGCGTATTAATTTCAACCGCCTTCAAGCCAGCCACTCATTTAATCCGTTTTACCTCACAAATAATTTATTTACAATCATTTTACTATTAATAACGCATATTTCCCGTCGTGTGTGTGTTTGTGCGTGTGTGTGTTTATTTGGTTGATTCGGTAGTGACACAAAGGGAAATGCAGTGCGCTAACGTGCTAACACCAACAGTGCAATCTGAAACATAATTAAATCAATATAATGTAATTGATTTTATCATTATTTCGTCGTTTCTCGTCAGAAGCAGTGTTGTAGTAGCCGGTAATCGTAGATTGGGTCGTGCTTGCGGTGCTTTAGCTCATTAGCTGCTCTAATCCAGTCTTTAAGGAAGAGAGCAGTGTATATGCAAGACACGGGCTGTGTTTCAAAAGCCTAGGGAGCTGACTACCTAGACTACCGGTTTTGGCGTCGTATAGTTCCAAATGTGATGCCCTAAAATGCCCTCTAGGTAGACAACAAACTAGGTTTAGAGATGCAGGCTGTAATGTGTAAACAACACATTCAAGTCACTGTGAACTGAGATTTCCTCATATTAACTTTAGGATGATATGAATGATAGCATATGCCTCAGTCTATCTTTGTCAGGCTTTCAGTGATATAGCTGGAGATAAATTGCGAAAATGTTGCAATGTATGAAACGTTATAGACTTGAATGTTTAAGTTTTGGGCCTATTTTGAGAAATCATCTAAATATAATGAATTTATTATGATTTGTCTTGTGCATCATGTCTAATATTTAAAACACAAAATAATGAATATTGTAAACATTTTTTGTTAATAAGTTGTGTATATGTAATACACTGTATAAGTAATATACCATATTTAGTTTTTAGTATGTTTATATATTTGTTTAAATTAGGTATTTAAACAAGTAAATTATATTATGATCAGATTTTACTTAATATATTATTATTTAACGTGCACATATTAGATTAAATCATGCTTTTACAATATTACTAAAAAAAAAATTTTTTTTTAACAATTGTTAGTGTCATTTATTTATTTTATGTATTTATTACTGTTTAACATGAAAATAACACTCACTCAGGGACTTTAGTAAAAATTTCCCTAAAAGTTATTTTTAATCATATATTAATTTATTTATACAAAATAAACGCAAATATACAGCAAATGAAATCTTGTATAATTATTTTTCTGTATTTTTGTTTTTATTTTGTTTGTAAATCTTGTATTTTTCCAACTCAGTTTTTGCCATGAAGATAGCATTAGATGCTGACATCTAATGCGATAAAAATAACTAACACGAAAAAAGAATGCACACATTAAAAAATTAAATAGATTAAATTATATATACTATGTATGTTTATATAATTATGTATTATAAAATGATGCAAAATGTTTACAATAAAAGTTCAAAAACAGTGTTCAGAAGTTGATCATTGTGTTTATAAGTTAAATCTGTAACTGATAGAAGATCATTTTTTCATAACTTTCATCAGAATTTCACTCATCTAGTTATCCCAGCTCAAGTCGATGAAAAGGACTTTCCAGGAAGTTTGACTGGTGTGTAGGTGTTCATATTCGTCTGCATCTCTAATATCTCGGCTGGGCAGTATTGAATGATGTTTGTTTGCCTGTAGAATCATGGTATTGTTGAGCTTAAGTTGTCAGTCTGGGAAATCGGCCTGATTTGCCTGAAGTTGTGTATTTAGCAGCTCTTGATTAAAGTAGTTGAAGTGGAATGGCATGACTGGATACTTGACTTGAACTGTATCACTGACTTATACCTGCTACTCTAATGTACACAAATATATGACACACATACACAACAACTGATATTTATGCAGTGACCTCTCATGCCACATAGCTAGAATTCTCAACATCAGAGCAGACTGAGTAATTTGCATTTAATTGTTGACCTCGTGCCATATGTGAACAAGTAATTGTCTGACACTAATCCATTTAAACGAACAATGTCAACAAAGCAAGCTCTTTTGTCCTTAATAGGCTATTGTCGTCATTCTGAAGAAGTACCTATACTTTAATCAATAATATTCAAAACGCATTAGCTTAGCATATGTAAAAGGGCACAAAATTTGGTTGATCTTTAAAATAAGTTAGTCCTTTTAATCCTGTTTTTTCTGCGTAATCAAACCATGGGTTCTTCTGCCTAGAATACGTCTGTGTAATCTGTAGCTTAGCAAATGTTCTTGACTCTCCAATTCACGTATGACTAATGCTCACAGAACACAAGTGTGACATTGCAGTAGACCATTGACTGTAGTGGACCATTTTTGCCTCTAAATAGCAAGTCTGAGGTCTACAACATTTAGATTTGCTTATTTGAAAGGAAAGTGCTTGTGCATTTTGAATGGATCTTGTGAGATGTGGAATGAGCAGAGCTTTTTGCACTTGTATTTTGTCTAGTTGTAGAACTGGCTAAATATTAACCAGGGTTATGATGATAGTGCAAAACAAACTTTTTTGACCACCAACCACAGTGGCTAGTAAATATATGTTAAGGCTGTTATATTAAAGGGTTGCTCCACCCCAAAATGAAAATGTTGTCATTAATCACTTACCCCCATGTCATTCCAAACCCGTAAAAGCTTAGGTCGTCTTCGGAACACAATTTAAGATATTTTGGATGAAAACCGGGAGGCTAGTGACTGTCCCATTGACTGCCAAGTAAATACCACTGTCAAGGCCCAGAAAAGTATGAAAGGCATCGACAGAATAGTCCATCTGCCATCAGTGGTTCAATATGAATTTAATGAAGCAACGAGAACACTTACTGCTCAAAGAAAACAAAAATAACGACTTTATTCAACAGTTTGTCTCCTCTGCTTCAGCGTAGCACCATTATAGAGAGTAACCACTGAACGCAAACTGCATATGCTGTTCTGTGTCAGCCGCACCACACGGATACGTCTTCTACATTTATTTACGCTTTGATTTGAACGAAAACAGCGTCTTCTGTGCTTTTCTGGGCCTTGACAGTGTAATTTACTTGGCAGTCAATGGGACAGTCACAAGCTTCCCGGTTTTCATCCAAAATATCTAAAATTGTGTTCCGAAGACGAACGCTTTTATGGGTTTGGAACAACATGGGGGTAAGTGATTAATGACAATTTTTTTCATTTTGGGGTGGAGTAACCCTTTAAGACATTATAAACCACAACTTGAAGTGTGAAAACTCTGTACACGCCTGTGTTCTCGGTGTGCACATTGATGACTGTTTTTGTCTGACTTGAAGATATAATTGTCGCTTCAAGTGTGCGTTTTTGCTTATACATCAGGTTTCTTATGTCAATCTGAGACATTTGACAAGTCACCCATCATAGTGGTTGGCTGAGTAAGGCTACGTCCACACGAAGCCAGAGCTTTCCCCATCCAATCTTTTTTATTTCTCCTCATCTCAAGAAATATCTGCATACACGAAACCGAGACAAAACGATGTAGTATACATGCCAGACCAGCATGTGACGCTGTAATTCTGCCACAGAGATGCACTAAAAATGGAGAAGACGACTTGGACTATGCGTATAAACCTTGCGCACGTTATACAAACGAACATGGAACAATACATTTATTAATCTGTGTTAATGTTAGTTAATAAGACAGTCGTTCAGTGTTTGTTCATATTGTTGTTGCTGTTACGTGACGTAGCGGTGTCTGACTAGGGTGGAGACGTGGGGGTGATGCCATCATCGTGTCACAAAATATATGGATTGGCTGTCCACATGAAAATGCAAGGGTGGCGTTTTCAGATTTATCCACTCTGGGACCCGGTTTAAAAAAAATAGCAGTTTCACTCTCCGAAAACGCCAGATCCGTCTGGACGAAACACCAATCCGATACTAAATTTTTGCGTAAACAGCTAAACGTGTCTCCATGTGGACGAGGCCTAAATTTACCCACCACAGCACTGCACAACAAGTACTAGCAATTTTAGAAAGACTAAGACACAATTGACACCTTGAGCTAATAGTGTGATGAAGTGGGTTGTGTTAAAAGTATTGATAGTTAGGGCTGGCTATTGAAATACATTCCACAATTTGGGTAAATTACATTAATCTCCATTCAGTTTGATTTGGATATATAACCAGTACAGTATACGGCAGTTTTCCAACAGATAATGCTGTGAACTATACAGGAAGCCCTGTCATTTTCTGTTACTATTATAATAAAGCTTAAAATTAACAACTGATTTGTTTAAAACATTCAAATTGCACACAAGTCGAGCACATTATTCAAACATGTATTAAATATAGAAGAACAGGTTAAGTCTAAATATAATGCATGTATTTAATATTGCTCTTCTCTAGAGTTAAATTTGAGCTAAATATCAAGCTGTGGTCATTGAGTGGATTTTTTGCGGAAAATGCAACCTTGTGTGACACTTGTCAGCTGTTTTGAAGTCTTTCTGTGGTTGAAACACTTATTGAGCAATTACATGAGACATTCAGCAATCTGTCACGACACAAAGAGCTTCAAAACTCTACTTGTTTGAATTTCATAATAAAATTGACAGATTTTGAAAGCTGTGGCCTTGTTTCATATCGAAAGTACCAAAGCCTATAGCAGCGGAGGCACACTACAAATAATGTCAGTGGAGTTTTGTACACACATTGACTGAAAAGGGCATAGACTTAAAGATTGATTCTTGGGGTTTAAGAATCCGTATCGGTTCATCAAAATGAGAATTGTTTAAAATCAATATTTTCAACACAGCTCTATTGATAGTCTTTTGCATGTACTACTTCAAGAAGCCAGCAGTTATGATTATCAGTGCATTAACATGTTAAGACTTTTCAGTGCTTATGCATGTTGTAAGGTGCGTAATTCAGAAGAATGCTGCTAATTTTAGCTTAGGTAACTTACATAATGTGACATTCTCACATTGCATGTGCCGCTTGATGCGGCTGAAAAGGTGAAAACTGTGGCTTGATTTCAAGGCAACATAAAAAAAGTGTGTAAAGGTACGCGTGTTTGAACCGAGTATGGGTCTTAGTTTGGCACACATGTACTGAATTAATGTAGCGGATTTCTGCTGAACGTAGTTTTAAACTCTTGAGTTTCTACTTAGGATGGGACAATAATGTTTATATCAATATACTTAGATGTTGCAAACGTATCTGAAAAATAATGGAGCACACACAGCAAGCTGCTGCAGAAAAAGTACACAATCCAAGTTGTCCTAAACATGAGACTTGCTTTAAACTAACTTGTGAGTTTGTGGCTTGCCCACCTGTCAGATTCGTGAGATGTTTAATGCATTTGAGGTGTGTTTTCCTCGCATGATATCTAAGGGATGTAATATTCTCAGAAAATGTTAGAAAGTCATGCTAGTATTTCCATTTTGCCTTTTGTAAAGTAAAGCGAGTATCCGTTTAACTTGACAGAGTTCGCTGAAGGAGCGTCAACACATGCATGTGTGTCAAATGGACAGAGTGCAACAATTCTGACTAAGAGATATATTTTGCATCCAAAAGTGGAAGCACTTAAAAATCTCTTCCCCTATTTTACAACACCATAAACTGCAGTATCAAGAGTGTGCTGTAGCCATTTTTATGTAGACGGAGGCTAATCAGGAATTCATAAAATGAAATAGAAGTTTAGTTTTTTTCACCTCTTCTGTCTAAAAATAAAAAAAAAACATACCAAACCATGACTTCAAAACCAAGTACGTGCTGAACTGTGGCTTTTGATGCCGTTTACTTTCTTATTGCATGTTGTTGATCTTATTGTGTGCAATTTGCCAGTGTATGTTATTTAAAAAAAGTCTTCATAACCTTTCATTAAAACATAACTGAAACTTCAGGTTATTTTTGAAGTCTCTTATACTCATCAAGGTTGCATTATTTGATCAAAACAGTAAAAACTAATATTGTGTTAATTATAATTGAAAAATTTTCTATTTGAATATATTTTTTACAATATAATTTATTCAAGATTCTATGAGAACAAAGTTTCAACAAGCAGTGTTTGTTTGAAATGGAAATCTTTATGAATGTCTTTACTGTCACTTTTAATCAATTAAATTCTTTTTTGCTGAATAAAAGCATTAATTAATTTAAAAAAAAATCGTATTGGCTCCAAACTTTTAAACAGTAGTGTACTTTTGTAACAAATTTCCAAATAGATAATTTAAATACTGTTGTAGGCTTGTCAGTGCTCAATGCTTGTTTGTGCGCTAAAGGTTATCGCATGATATTACTTATTAAAATAATGATAGATTTGAAAAACAAGCGTTGCCAATTAGGGTTGGGTACCGAACTCGGTACTTTTAAGGGTACCGACCATCGATTCACATTAAGTCATTTGGTACCAAATTTCGGTACCTGAGAACGCATTTGGGCGCATACAAGAGAGAGACAGAGAGAGACCCTGTGACACGATGTCACCACTGCAACTCTTTAAAACACAACACAGGGCAAACCGAAATGTTCTGAAGTGTGCTTACATTTTTAGGGTCATATGGTTTCCGCGAAAACGCGGACAGGATGGCGGAGTCCATTCATAAAAACGGAATTTACTCTATAGCGCGGAATGCCACGGAATTCGTCAAGTTTTGGATGAATAAAAGAAGGTCTGTCACTTAATTCGAATCGCGATATGAACTAGTGTATATGAATATTAAAACGCAAAAAGATGGTTTAAATATGAATCCTGCATGTTCCGTTAGCCTCGGTATGTTTGAATGGCGAAGACACGGTTTTGTTTACTAACATACACAAATACCAAAGCACATGTGAACTCGCGGTGATTTTCGGCCTCTGCATCTCACTACATGACGATATGAACACATGAACTTACAGGCTGAGATTTGAGAACCAGCATATCATACTGTATACACACAGAAACTTCAAGGAAACCTGTCAAAATAAAAGTGCGGTTTAACATGTAACAGAAATAGCCTATAATACTCTTATATTACTTTTGTACAGTATAATGTACATCTTTGTATATTCCATTTACTGACAAATTTAAATAAAACAATTAAAGGATAAAAAATAATTATTACAACCACATTAACGGCTTAATTGTAAAAAAAAATAAAATAAAATACAATTATTATTAAAACTTTTTTTAAAGGAATATTCACACATTTTTTCTACCATGTATTAATTTTAACAGTAAACCTCTGTTTGTTTGCCCAAAAATAAAAAAGTTTCATGCCTTCATTTGATTATCAGAAAAAATAAAACAAAAATTTCTGGAAGAAAAAACATTGTAGGGCCCTATTGTTCAAAATGTTGAAATTGAGAGTTTTGGACTTATTTTTTCACTGAAATAAATGTTTTTGTTATTACACAGAGAGTAAAGTACCGAAAAAAGGTACCGTTGGTACCGGTACCGATACCAGTACCGTTCCGGTTCAAATGTGAAATGTGTCCCTATTACCAATGGGACGTGTTGAGATGCTTTTGATGGTGAACTTGACCTTCAGTCTGCATGTTTGATCAGAAAACCTCCTCAAAAGTATGTGCTGGCAATATTTGATATTGCTAACATTTTCAGGTTCTGGCTCCATTCTGGTATAAAACACCCACTTAACACCATCCAATTCATTCCCAGTGGATAAAATCTTGCCATTTTAACTGTGCTGGATATCTTTTTTCACTCAAATACATTATGGAAGTGAAATTGTTTGCAAAAGCATGTTGACTTCAAGTGAAAAAGCATCACTGGGAATCTATTTGTTTTGGCTTAAGGTAGACAGCATATGTTCAGTATAAAGATCATTGTCAGCTGTTTAGTAATATGACAGTAGCCTTGTATTTAATGTAATGTGAAAGTTCAGACAGAAGCACTGTTAAACTTTCTGTAAATGTTTTTCTGACAAACTGACAAAAGTCACAAGATGACTTTAACTAGTGGTAGACTAATGATGAAAGATACGGACTGACAGCTGAGCGGTTAAAGCCTCAAGCAAAGCACTTAACCCTAGATTACTCTAGGATGACTGCAGTTGCTGTTAGTGTACTGTAAACCACATACAAAAAGCCACTGAAAAGTGACAAGTAATGAATAAGGAGCATAAACGATTTTAAAACGCATTATACATTTTATAGTTTAGGAAAATTGTGATAAACATCTCAAACAACCTGTCATTTCAGGTCTTGCTAATCAGTATCTTATTTAAACTGTCTATTTCTATTGCTGTTATATTGAATTGTTTACCAAGATGTCAGGTTTTATGTACTTATTGCAGCAAACAGCCATGTTATAAATGATGATATTGCAATTGCATTTGCCCCACACTCAGCTGTTGTCCCTTTAAATAGGATTTTGCTATTCAGGAAGTACCATACCACTGAATCACATTTAAGAGCAAGCAAAATCAATGCAAAAACCTATATACAGTGCTGAATGCAGTGCCAAGTACAGGATTTCGTTGTGTAGTGCCAGAGCGGTTTTTACCACCACACTTTTGTTATGGCCTATTGGATTATTGGTCCTCCTGGTGGTTTTGCTGACAATCTTGTCAGCCTGAATGACACCATTTTCATGAATTTGCTAAAAGTGCCTCAAGGGAAACGTTGCCTTGACGAGTGTGCTTGGCTTTAGCGCTGTTTGTAACCAAACTAATACATATTGTATTCAAATCCGTGTAAATCTTAAGGTACTGGTGGTCAGATGTGGCTGTGAAAGATAAATGAGGTAGTGAGCTGTAGAGGGGGAAGTGCCTGCTCTTGAAAGCTGTGGCATGATGCCACTTCTGCCAGTCTACAGCCAATAGGCTGATAATTTACTCAGTCATACATGCGCTAAGTGAGCTATCTGACTCGGAGGCGAATGAATTGGACCCTGATGTTTAATATGCAGGAAATAGCTTTTAAAAATTGTAGTGTAAAGTTATAACTTTATCCTAATTGTAGTGGCAAATGTCTTTGTCTCTACTTGTAATAGTATACTGATTTCTTGCAAGTAGTTTTCTACTTTGTAGAGTATAGTCAAGGACTAAATATAATATTTCAGGAAAGGCTATTTGACGATTATTAGACTTGAGGATCAACTTTTTTTTTTCTCTCTCTCCCCCATTCAATTCCACTTTTGATTCTGCATGTATATCAAACTGTATATAATAATAATAATAATAATAATAATAATAAATTAAATCTGTAGCATTTTGGTGGTATTGTATTTTGTGATTTCACCGAATTTGTCCCTTTTGCATTTTTTGCCAGTAGTAACTATATAATTAAGTCAGCTTTTGCAAAAATGCATTAACAAGCCAGCGTTCTGCCTGCCAGCACCCTCTTGTGTATTTACAGGGACTGTCTATAGCAACGATCAGCTGTTAGATTGTGGACAGAACAGTGACAGCAGTGTCCTGAAATTACCATTGAAATGTCTATCAGGAGTCAAACTCTGGAAGTGTGTCATTGACATGATGATTGTCCAAAGGTTGTCCATGCGTCCTTTTTTGTGTGTGCAAAAGGCTTTTGTATGTTGCTGGTGCAAGAATGAAGCTTGAGAGTATTCAGACGAAATTAATAGTTTCTACGGTGCATTGCGATGAGGACGATTCGGTATCGATTCAAAAATAGACCATAACCGATTATAACGTACTGACGCTTTTCTGACGACATTTGTCGCATACGTGCTTTGTCACGGGAGCATACAATGGCGGAGGGAGGCGAGACGCGAGTGCGTGTATAATTAAAAATGCTCCAACTTCTTCAAAAGCTGACATCTGGGCACATTTCTGCTTTTATGAACAACCTGGTAAGCATGACCTGGAGAAGACACATGCTCTGTGTAAATCATGTCTTGTACAAATAAAATATGCAGGGGGTAATGCAACTTGAGAAACCACGTCAGCCGTTTTCACCTTGAGCTGTTTACCCTGTCAGTGCCAAGTATTCAGTATTTACTTTTGTGTGTTTGTTCTAAATGTTCCTCTTGTCTTCTGTGCCCAGACTTAGTTTTGTTTGATACATTCAAGAAGCGTGTTTTCTTTGAGCAGGTAAAATGAAAGGTTCAGTTCATATATTTGACTGCTTGTATTTATTGACAAAATTGTATACATGTGAAGTAAAATTGAATATTGAGGATGCAGTGCATCGTCAATGCACCATGATGCATCGTGATATCGAATTGAACCGTATCAGTGACATGATAATCGTAATCGAACCGAGCCGTGAGACCAGTGTAGGTTCACACCCCTAATAATCATGTAAATCACATGAAGCGTTATTACTAGGCCACACCCTTAAGGGACATCTGCAGACACTTCATTCTGTCGCTTTCTGTCCTGTGATATTGCATCGATATATTTCAGCTCCTTGTAACAGTTTAAAAAAAAAAAATTTATTCATTTAAATGAATGAATGATTGTCTGAAGCAGAAAGAAACCAGTGTTTTTCAGTCACTAAGAGACATCAGTGTTTCCCATACATTGATTTATTTGTGGCGGCCTGCCACAAATAGATTTATTCAAAAAGCTTTGACTTTGTTGAATAAACGAGCACTGCACATTTCAAAATCGAAACATGGTGCGGGTGTTTTTATATCACTGTATTTCTGTAGGAAACCGACTGTCTTCAGAAAATTTTGGATGTCATTTTCATTTCATCTTGCATGTAATGTCTGATAAAGCAGCGTTTGTAAGCAGAGCTCTGCTTTGTGTACAGCGTTACCGGGGAAACAGCTATTTCTCTGCACTCTAAAAGCGCCTCCTGCTGGCAGAGAATGAATTTGCATATATGCCACCACAAATAGAGTCCAAGTCTGTGGGAAACACTGGACATGCTTTTGGACCTTAAATCTTTCACACAGTTTGTATGATGTCTTTTGAGTATTCTCGTTTGTATTATTATATTTGAAATATCTGCCTTTCTGAATGTCAAGGTCAGAAATTGAGTGTTTAGTGAAAAATGAGTCCAAAATTAACAAAAATACCCACCAAATTCAAGATAAAAAGGGTCAGAAATTAAACTTGTATTCTCGTAATCAACATCAATAATCATTATTAGAACATCATGGGCAATAATCAACAATGACTTTATGCTAACATTTCCTGTTTTTACTATTGATATGCTTTATAGGATGTTAAAAATTAATCTCATAACATTATGAAATTAATACATTAATTCCTTTTCTAAACAACATTAAACATAAATACCGTGTCAGATGCCTTTTATGCGCTACTTTTGTAGTGTAAAGGCCTGTTCACACCAAGGACGATAACTATAAAGTAGTGCTGTCGAACGATTAATCATGATTAATCGCATGCAAAAATAAAAGTTTTTGTTTACATAATTTGCACTAATATAAAGATAACGATAAAGATATGGTTAGAATCACTTTCAGAACATTTTTTTTTTTTTCAGCTGATGAGCGATACAAACATTGACACCCAATCAAAATCCATCCTGCTATAACGAGCTCGAGAATTTAAAGCAGCATACGAGGGTGCGCTTAGAATAAACAGACAATATTGTTCGCTGGTGTGGACGCTAATAGCGTCATCTTTATAGTTATCTTTGTGGTTATCGTTCTTGGTGTGAACGGGGCTTAAAGATGGCTTTGGCTGATGCTGATTACATTTTATTGGTAACAGCCTGTACTTTTCTGATTGATTGATTGATTGAATTAATTGATCACATTTAAGTATTTGACATAAGCCAACACAAATACAACAGATTTGATAAGTTAATAATAAAATGTGCCCCTAGAAAATATTTGCCTTTTAATTGAAAAGTTATTTTCTGACCCTGATGTGCGTGTATAAAGTATGTATATTCAAAACTAGTACACTTGTTTTCTTTCATTTGCCATTAATATAATAACATATAAACTTCAAAAGCTTTTAAAATGTTTGAATATGCTTGCATAATAACGTTTAAAATTTGACCACAATAGGCTTCCATTGAATTATTGTTTGTTGCGGAGTATTTTTTTTTAAAAATGTTGTCTATTTGTATTTCCCCTTGAAGGTCTCACCACACTTAAGATTTTGTGAATATAGAATAAAAACATGCTGCAGAAGGAACTCTAAGTGGGATTATGTAGGTTCTAAGTTGCTAGGGTGTTTCTGGGTGGTTTCTAGGTGGTGGCTTACTAGCCTAAGTGGAAAGAGCCACCCCAAGTCTCTATAATATTCTAGTCAGGCCCTTTCTTTCATGCAAGTCTTTGCTTGCCTTAGCAAACACCACTAATTATGTAAATAGTCTATTTAACCTCAGGAATTCAAGATAATAAAGTCGTTTCTTAATAGAAATTGCTCAATAACCACATTTAGGTCTTACATGTGCGGTTTTCTTTCCCAGTGGGCTCTTGTGATTCTGAAACATTGTGGCGGTCAGAGCTCAGTTGAGCAGTTTTATAGGGTTTTAGGGGCCAGACGGCCCTCAGAGGGCCTGTACACATTCCTCACGCCTGTCTTTGAGCCGCGTCCACAAACACCCTTTGTCATCTTCGCCTCGCTTTTCATCCCCTTACAGTTTGAATATATGTATGTTTCTGGACTGTGATTTTGCACCCTTTTTTTCTTGTTGATGTGACTTATTATAGAGTTCATACTGGTACCACAACCGTTTGACTAACTGATAATCGCTGTTATATGTTGCATATGAGAAACGTTAAAGAGCAAATGGGCCAGATATGGAATGAAAAGGCTTACACATTTGAACTGTACCACACGGACCATCAGCTCAGGCCAAAAAAACATTGCAGCGCAAGCATAGAGCAGATGCGTTTACTCGCTGACCGGTCTCAACCACGTGACCAGTATTATACAGCGCTGTGAGATCCAGTAAAAAGTGTTCGGGTTCACTGCAGATTTCTCCACAAAGCACTAATGTCTTGGTGTTTTAAACTAGTTTAAAGCCAGATGAATCAGCGCTGACATTCTCAACAAACTGAAACAGAAAAAACTGTGCCACAATGATCCAGACGGCTTTTCAGTAAGGCTTTTTAGTAACACTAGAACCATAGCTATTTGTCTTGTGGCAGAAATGTGGGAACATTCATGTCTAATTTTATAATATTATTGATTGTGGACGTATTAATGAGTTACGGAATTGAAATATTTTTTTTGTTATTCGGCTATAGTGGGTTTTGTGCATTTGTATTTAAGACGAAAAGGTTTTCAAGCATGAAAACATTGGATTGTGTCCTGTTTAATTAACAAAAAATAAAGAATATGTCATTCAATGTAACAATAGGCCTAGTTCATATACTAAATCTTGTCAGGCATATTTACAACCAGAATCATTAGATGACATTAAAAGAATCACAGTGCAGCCCCAAAAACTAATAAACTGTCATTTTACATTATCAATCTTTGCAATCTATGCTTCAGACCAATAGGTTTGGCAACGGGCTGTTTTTAATCATTAAAAAATAATAAAATTTTGAATGATCACTTATTCTTTAATGTATTTTATTAAGTTCAAGTCAGAATAAGTGTTTCATTTTTACACAAATCTGTTACACTGAATGAAAAAGTAACATTTATCTTATGCATATTTTGACATTTCACAAAAATGTACTTGAAACATTAAACACTTTACTTGCAATTAAGATGTTTTCCTTTTTTTTTTTTTTTTTTTTTTTTTAATAAAGAAATCTTTTGTAAATTTAATTTGATATGGACACTAAAATTGGACGCATCGTCTTTGACCCTTATACTAAATGTGTTTAGGCTCCTGGTTTTCATAACATAACAATAGAAACTATATATTCACTACTTCATCCTACTTTAGAGACCAATGGTTAATTTTAATAAGAGTCTTAACTATATTTGATAGTTTTACTTGGGGGTGGGCGATATGACCAAAATCTTATATCACGATATGACTAATTTTATATCACGTTAATGATATATATCACGATATAGTAATTTTTTTTCTTTTAAAAAGGTTTTTATGATATTACAATCTTTGATACCATAGAATTTTCATAATCCTTGTCACCAATATCAAACTAATACAAGCCTAAAAAGACAAAAAATAAAAACTCAAGCTCACTGAAAATAAATAAACAGTCAGTGATGAAATAAGTATAAGAAACTAATTGCAAGCAGCAGGACAAAAAACTAAAATAAATAAGACGCGCTACATACATTGTGTAAATTAATTAGTCTTCACTGTGTTAATTATATCTATCTATCTATGATAGATATAATTAACGTGTATTTTATATATATATATCTATCAAATTATTTCTTCTTATTAAAGTTACAAAAGTGAGAGATTTTCTAGCAATGTGCTATGATTAATATGAATGGCAGACAGAACGAATATTGGACAACTTCACCTTTAAGTCCGAAGTCCGGATCCAATATACTGTTGCATATGCGTTTTCTCTTTTAGCTGTTTCCTCTCTCTTAAGACCTAAATCGCTGTCTTTGAGGATACTTGCCAAGACAGGGATTCTGACGCATATAAGTGTTTATGTAATCGTTCAAAGTCAATAAAGTGCCAAAAAAAAAAAAAAAGGCGCGGCCCTCTCACATAGAAACAGAGATGGCGCACGCATATAGCTCTGTTGTTTGTGTTTCAACGGCTTAAAATCGGTTGTTTTAAAACGGCAGTGCTTAAAAACGCGTGCCCATGCTACAGATGTAGTCCCTCGTTTAGGAACGAGCTCCTCGTTTTGTTCTGGTCGTTCTCCACCTGGTTCTGTCTCCCCTTCACGCCCCGTGGTGGTGTGTAAAGATCGCAGTCATCCAACTGATTAAAAAGTATTACCGTAAACAATGTATTTTGTGACACCACGAAATAAACGATAGAACATAATATGAAACGATAGACTTTATTTCGTCCATCCGATATATATCGTCATATCGCACAGCCCTAGTTTTACTCTATAAATCGCAATTAGGCAGAAGCTGCAATTGTCATGCGTATCTTTCATTGAAGCATGGTTCTGTGATCAGTAATAAATCTCCATCCGAAGGCCAGAGGGTGCTCTCACGTGGAAACTTCAAATACACCCCACAGAAGAAATCCAGGAAATGCAATGCTAATCGACACAACCTTTATCACTGCTTGGAATACTAGGAAATATAGGGGATGGGGGCGTGACGTTACTGCTCTAGCGCCGCGGTGGCTGATGGGAAATATTGCCATTTTGTGAGGCCACTTGTTGCGACGCGTCGAGGTAGTTGTAATATGAACGTGTTTTAAATAGGATACAGAAATTGAATAAACTGTAAATCAACAAAGTTATTCAACAAAACATTATTTAGTCAAGAGCAGTGAGGGATTTCTTCTGTCTTTTGTTGTTTGATTAACATTAATGACAGACGGCACATCTTTATTAGGCTGCTGTCACAAGACCTGTTTCACGGATCCAATACTTAAACGCATATGTATTCTTTCGCAACTTAAGACAAAACCGACAATGCTGATGAGGATGCTCGCCAGGACGACCATTTTGACGTTATTTTGTGTGTATTTGTCCACTTAAGCGCAACCAGCTGTGTTTGTTTGTTCGCGCACGCTTTGGATGTGACTGCATCACACAGAAAAGCGCCTCTGGAGCGCACGAGTACAGAAAGACTTAAAAAGACGTGCAAATAATACATTTCTGTGACGATGCAACAATTAGGCATTTGACAATTCTGTCAACTGTACCAAAACGCGAGCTAAAGTCTTGAATCACAGCGTGCTGCAGCACTAAATGCGCCGATGTGAAGAGAAGGTCAAAGAGAGAAGATGCGGTACAATTGAATCACTCACGCTGTTTTCAAATGACTGGTTGTGTGAGTTTATTTATTCATCTAACCTACACGCTATATTGAATAAATGTTTTGCAGGAATTTCCCTCATTTTAAAGTCAAAAGCTGCGGGAATATATGCGCAATCCCACACTGAAATTCAGGACCTGATTAGCATAATTCTACTGTACATAGAATTGTGAAACATGACACTTACAAAACTTTCTGGGTTTATTTATTTTTCCAAATTTTTACAGGCCTGGAAATTGCTGTTTTAAAATTCCATGACTTTTCCAGGTTTTTCATGACCGTAAATGAACCCTGGATGTGACGATCGGGTGCGGTTATCTAAATCAAAATCAGGCAAAAATATAGGTGCGGGTGGTTGGCCATCTTTTCCAGGTACCGTTTTCTTGCGTCCGTTAGAAGTTTGTCTCTGTGTAGTACATTTTGTTCTTTTAATCGACTTTTCAACATTGTTTTTCATGTGGTTGTTTTAAGTCTCGCCCGATGTGGCCTCACAATATGGCGGCGCCCTCTTGTTTATGCCCCAGAATGCACTGCGCAGTGACGTCGGTTGTCAAGCTCTATTGCATGCCTTAATTATTCTGTTTAAGAACTTCACCACATCATCTCACAGAAGAATTTATTTCAAACACTCGACTGATGTTATGAAGTGAGTTTAGGAGTAAGAACATGTTATTAAATGTGGTATTTTCACATGCTTTCAGATGGAGCAGCATTTATTACACAGAGCCGTAGTTCACTGAGAAGCTGCGCAAACATCGTCTGCGATAATGAACACGATTTTGCATAGTTTGTAAGTGAACTATGACTTGGTGTAGTAAATGCTGCTCCATCTGAAAGCAGGTAATGGAGTTTTACTACTAATCACAGAACCGGCTTTACTGACAAGATGCGCATGACAATCGCATTCGATTAATCGTGCAGCCCTAGTACAAGAGGTCTATAGAGCTTGGCACAAGTGCCACTGCTTTCAAATGGTCGCTTTTCCACTGTCGGGCCAGTGCTTTCAACGGGCCGGGCCGGGCAGGGCTTATAGCCTCGGACCTGTAGCACAGAGTCCAAAGTCATGATGCGTTTCCACCATCGAGCCAGAAGCTCCACTGCGCTTCACTAAAACTCGCCCTTTACACGCCTCTCACGCAACCCCATCATTTCACCAACAAAGAGTCAGAAAACGAATGGCCAGTGGTTTACATTTTTGTTGTTTACTTAAAGATTTACATCCAAAAGCATCAATGTTTTACCAGTTTTACAATAATAGTCACCTTTATTTCTATGGCGCTTTTAACAATACAGATTGTGTCAAAGCAGCTTTACATTATCAAATAGGAAAATAGTGTGTCAATGCAAAAGGACAATAGTAAACATTATATTATAATGAATTATAATATACATATTATGCATTATTATTGATATATTAATCATAATGACTTAATTTGTTAGGATTGCAAATAATCACACAGAAATAAAGTGGCATTTTCCGTTATTCACAAAAGAAAGAGGACGCACATCAGTCGCGTCTGTTTGCTGATTTGTAATGACAGTACACATCACATTTAGAAATAATGATCATTTCCCATAGGGCTGCACGATATTGGGGAAAAACCCCCATTATGATATTTTGTATTTCTGCGATTTATATATTGCGATATGCAAAAAAAAAAAACACCAGATGACTTGAAAAGCTCTATTTGGAAAAAAATAATCAATGATTGGGGTGATTTTGTAGGTGAGTAAATCAGCATAGAAAAATAAATAAATTACAAACATGGATAAATATAATATAACAAAGATATAAAGTAAATAAACAGTGCTTTTATATTTTTCTGGTAAGTCTAACGGTATTCAGGCATACTGGTTGAATAATCAAATGTAAAATACTGCATAGTCTTCACTGTATAAATTAAATCTGTGTTAAAGCTACAAAAGTGATTTTTCTCTGTTTTGTTGTTTGATTTAACATTCATGACAAAGAAAGCCTTAGGAACATTAAACTCTTGTGAACCAATATACTATCCATTTTCTTTATCAATTGTTTACCTTCACCTAAGCCATAAGCAACTGTTTACAAGGATACTTGCAGAGACATGCATTTTGATAGTTTCGTGCGTATGTGTCATTTCAGGCACAAATAGATGCAGTGAACAGAATTCAGTGCTCACGTACATCTGTGTGGCTCTCACTGTGTCTACACCGGACGCGAGCGGCGCAGCACAACAAAATACTATAGAACTCATTATAAGCAGTGATGCTGTCTACGCTGGATGCAGCCCGGCGTGACACGACAAATCCCTGACAGTAAACTGCTGCCGCGTTCTGTTTATGACGTACTGACACAAAGTTTAAAGGATTTGCAACGGTCACTTTGTCGCGTCCAGTGTAGACAACGCGGGGCGGCGCAACGTGATATGTCGCGAAAACGATCAGTATACTAAAAATCGCACATGCGACGTGACTATCGTGGATGTGCATATTGTGATATCGATGCTGAAACGATATATCGTGCAGCCCTAATTTCCCAACAAAAATATGACCTGTGTAGTAGGGGGAGCTCCTGAACAAAAACTATGATTGTGATATATTTTATGACGTGGAGCCAGTCAGGCATAAAGAGACTAGACTTACTGACAGAGAAAATGTTATTCAAATAAATACACGATTGTGATTTGCCTATATGATTTGTCTGATTTCTTTCTGGTAATGTTTAACGTGCATAGTCTTTTCATCGCTTATAAATATATCTCCCTTGTATGGTGATCATAATCCTCATTGGATCTCAAACAGAAGTTATTTCAAAATGTCAATGTCTGAAAGTAAGTTTTGAGCTAAAATTATTTTAACAGTCCTTAATGCTGGTGTTATCACCGGTAACTATATGAAATGATCTGCGACGCTGATGCTCTGCAGACGCAGAGAAACTGCCTTTGTTCATAACCACTCCTCCAGCCCCAGCTGGCCCGCTTTGGCCCAAGGTATTCGGCGGGCCAAAAAACCCTGGTCGTTGCCCCAAGGAAGCACCGATGAGGCCCGATCAAGCCTCGGAAGTGACAGTGGAAACATGACTGGTCCTGGCACGCACTAGCACACCCGCTTTTGGCCCGACAGTGGAAACGCGGCTAATGTTAGTCTGGAACCCTGTATAGGTCTGTCCTGTGTTTCAGGATCATTACGTACAGAGCCGAGGTTAGGCTTCTATGTGACTGCTAATGAGTTTTTCTTCAAGCCATTTGTTGTCCATAGTAAAGAGTGTCGTTTGAGGATAAGGTCAGTGCTCCGTCCTACTTTTTCTTGCTCTTATTCATACATACTTCATAAATGCACACAATCAAGTCTGCTTTTGGTCGCAGCCGCACATTATCTATCCAGCAAACAAACTGTCACTCGCTCTCTGTAATCATATTTTAAGAGTCACCTCAGCGTACAGCCTGACCTCTTTCTCTAAAAGCTTGTTATTTACAAAAGGCAAACGCAGGTCTCAAAAGACGCTCGGCCGAGCTCGGGGAGGGTGAGAATGCCGTAACTCGAGACGTTTCTCATACACTGCTCTGTAACAACTGGACTAGACTGAGCTTTGATTCATGTTTCACCCGCACACTTGCATCAATAACTGATGGCTTGAGTTCACAAGGGCGTGAATAGTTTGAAACAGGAAGAGTCACACAGGGTGACGATCTTTGTGTCTGTTATACGACATATCCGTCCTGGCACCTTTCGTCTTGTTTTTTTGTTGTGGCATACAATAATTTTGTCTTTGTCTTTTCAGGGCTTACTCCCTTGTCGACTCCAGCCAGGTGTCAACATTTCTCATCTCCATCCTTCTCATCGTCTATGGCAGCTTCAGGTAAGCTCTCATCTCTTCCGCTGCAGACCTGGAACCAAAATCTTGTATTTGTAGATCATGTGGGTGTTTTACATGTACAACCATAATCATGTGGTGTTCTGTTATTGTTCTGAGCATTGTTGAATTGAATGTCATAAAATGTCACTAAATATCTCGAGTTATTTAGCTGGTATGTTAGCTTGTTGAAATGTTAAGTATGGCTTATAATTATAAATTAATAATCGGTAATGTTTAGTTTCCAAATTTTAGTCAAGTTACTACTACTGTCAACTCAAACTACTGTCAAATGTGCATTTCTAAGAGACAAAAACATTTAATGTTATTAAAAATGCAGCCTGCACTGCAAACTGTGCTGAAGATATGCTTCATCAAAGTCAGCCAACACAAACCTGTTTCATGGTTTGAAACAATATCACTCATTTGAACATGATACAAACTAGGAAATTTATATTTCTGTTAAGAAGTATTTTGTTCTGGACAAATGCAAAGAATTAAAAAACGTGAAGAACATGAAGTTTTGACCATAAAGAGCAGTTTAAAACTACACTTAATGGTATGATTTCAACAGCTTTCGCTTAGGAGCAGAAATCTGCCTTTAAACATTTGAAATTATCATGATATTTATCGGTATTGACTGATATGAACATTTTTATTAATTTATTTTTGGGGGGGGCCATATCGCCCAGACCGAATTACCATTTTTACTGTATTTTGATGAGCATAAAAGGCATCTTTCAAAATAAAATAAAAAATCTTACTAATGTTTTACATTTTTTCTTTCAGTGTTCCTTCTGGTATGTAAAAAAGAGAGAGGAAAAGTTAGATGTGGCTAAAACAGTATGACATTAAAAAGACATCACAATCTTTCATTCGCTTTAAATTATATATGCTGTCTGTGACTTGTCAAAACCAATAATATCAAGTAGAGGTCGACCGATTCATCGGTTTTGCCGATTAATCGGCACCGATAGTTGATTGCCGCAAAAATCCATGCCGATAGTTTTCCAGTTTGCAACCGTTGCTGGAGTGGCTGAGAAGGGTCCGCTGGCATTATACAGTACGCGAGCGGCCTCTAGAGGCAGAAATCACTGACAGCACGTGTTGTTTATTTTGACATGTGACACTGCGCGCTGCACAGAGCAGGAAACTCCAGACGCGCATTTAAATACAGCCGACAGAAAAGCCTGCCACGGAACAGAGCGCCATTCACATAGTTCTCTATTAAATTACATTATATTTGTCCCAAATCGTTGTGAATGTACATAATGACTTCACCCTAGGCTATAAATTATGTATTGTGCATTTTTCAGCAAAACGTTTGTCTTTCTGTGGCACTAATAAAGTCTGTCTGCTTCATGTAGAGAGCTGTAATAGATCGCGCTTTCTCTTTCCGCTTGCTTTGTTTTTTTAAACACCGAACTTCAAATTAATTTATGCCACATTGTTCATTCTTGATGCAAACTTATGTCCTTTTGGTGATTTTAAATAAATGTAAATAAATTGTTTTAGACCGCCACTTGAATTGAACACAAAGCGTCTGGTTTGTGTGTGTGTGTGTGTGTGTGTGATACCTCTGAGTTCTCCTAGACGCAGCGCTTTTGCCCGGTGTGTGACTAACTTTTTTTTTGGAATTAGATAATCATCAAGTGTTAAAAAATAGAAGCAAATAAAGTGTGTTAGTACACATACAATATCCATATTTTAAAGCTATGGCCTTTTGGAATATTTTTAAGCATGATTGTTAAAATTAAATGGTAACACTTAACAATAAGAGTCCATTCGTAGCATTAATGAAAACTGTAGAAGTATCGTTCCTTGTTAGTGTTCATTTCAACATTCACTATTAGCTACTAATAGGCTACATTGTTAAATTTTAGAGTTTCTTTTAACATTAGCGAACTATAAAATAACTTTAATGATCAATATAGTAAATAATATTAATATTTTTATTCATTTACAAAGTATGGTTCAGTACTGTTTTTAGCTTATGCTTATGCTTTTTAAAAAAAAAAATAGTAAAGCACTAGCTTTCTTTCAGTATCCATTTTGAAAACTATCGGTATCGGCCAGTGGGGTCCAACCTAGTTATCGGTATCGGTAAAATCCACTATCGGTCGACCTCTAATATCAAGTATAAAACTCCTGCATCCTAGTTCTGCCTGCTGTTGTTTCCCTGAGGGGCCAGAGAAATCGAGGTTTGTGGGTAAACAGTGTCTGTCCACACAGGTCATTAAACATGGACTGTGAGAACCAGGAGAAGGACAAGGATGGAAACCCCACCGCCAATGGCTCCTTCAACAATGCCAACTCCAACAACAGTGAGTCCTCAACTAAGCGATTAAAAACCGCTATAATTACTTCCGCTCCATTAATAACACTGGAAATGGAAGGTGAAGTGCATTATAGGTAGGTTAGTATGCTATATCATGAGAAGCTGAAACATCTCATGCATTTGTACAGGTATTCAGACCATAGACTCCACACAGGCGCTGTTCTTACCCATCGGAGCCTCTGTGTCTCTGCTCGTCATGTTTTTCTTCTTCGACTCGGTTCAGGTGGTGTTCACCATATGCACTGCAGGTATGTGCCGCACGCAAATACACCAATGACCTTCCACCACTCCTTTTTCACACACAGACCTAGTTCATACGCCGCACCGTGTCACTGCGCTGTGATATGCTTGAGTAATATTTACGTAATTCTTTGTGTTTGTTTTCTGTTTTCACAGTTCTAGCAACCATCGCGTTTGCATTTCTCCTGCTGCCGATGTGCCAGTATCTGACCAGGCCCTGCTCCCCACAGAACAAGTATGAAATGTTTACTAACTCGTCAGGGTGGTTTGCGGTTAACTGCAGTTACCTCAGTTCATATGTCAACAAACCATGTCTCGTTGGGTTTCAAATCATTCAGATCAAATAATTCGATCAAATAAGATCGAAATTGTACATGACATTCACTTAGGAAACATTAATTGTGTCCCTCGGTAGCATGTCTATATGAAGTCTAATGATATATAGCTGATGCCAAGATTTTATTAATAAATAAAATAAAAATATTCATTTAAATTTGATTATTATTAGGCAGCGGCTATTTGCACTGTGTAAATAGTGATAGATTCTATTTACACTAAGTGCAGATAGCATATTTTCTTAGAAGAAGCACCAACATGGAGCTGGGAATCTAAAGGGTCAGGTGTGATTCTGGATGAAGGAATGGTCTCTGATCTCTTGTCAGGTGTTTTCTAACCTCATCAGGCATTATAGGAGAAAATTTAGAGCTGTTAAACTGGCAAATGGCGGTTTCAAAAATTACACAATAAAAAACCGCAGTGTCAGTTTAACACAAGTGTCAATTTTAGCACTGCTGAAGATCATATATGGTCCCAATCTGTCTAGTGTTAAAAGTACACCATTTTTAGTGTTAATATAGCACCTTACAGTGTAGAAAAATTACACTCCGAGTGTGAATTGTTACACTTGCAATTGTTGTTCAAATTTTACACTCTGGGGTATTTAACACCCCTGGTGTTGTTTTAATCCTTTAAGTGTTATTAATAAAGTATTCTTTTCAGTGCAAACACATAATGCTATTGTATGGTGTTAATGTACATAAAATCAAGATTAGACATGAAATCAAGAGTCTTCAGACAGATTCCAACGTTTATTTAACAAATGGGCAAAGTGGCAACTTTAAAGCATATACCAGATGTGTAGAGGTTAATTAGTCAGTCACATTCATTAAGTGTTGCACGGAAACATAAAATAGTTAATAAAACATAAAATCATCAAATTTACCTAGACATTAACAAATATGACAGGTAGATTTGAACAAAATTGCAGCAAGATGAATGCTGTTCCTCATTGTCCCATCAGCGAGCAGGTATGGCTGTGTGGTCTCTTCTATGCAATCAAGGTATTCTTCTTGTTAGTGCCTGCAGATCAAAGACAAAAATAACAATTAAGGTCAGCTCTCCAATTGATTTTATTTTTTATTAGTCTTTCATATACAACACATCTGGCAATATTTTGAGGCAGACAATAGTTAGTGACAGAAATGTATCTTTTTGAAAATGTTTTTCAGCTTGATAGGAGGACATTTTTCCAGGTCCCTTGCAGCCTTGTGGTGATGGTGGAATCAAATGAAGGAGACAAATTAATGCAATATCGCTGTCCCATTCTAAATAACAGATATGACAACTTCAGCAAAAAATGCATGAACACAGAATATAGATAATAAATGAATATAGATAATCTTATTCTGAAATATAGTCTAACCTTAAACATCGGTTTCATCCTCCTTTACAGCTGATTCCGAGGTCAATCGTGTCCTTGAAGGTCTTGAGAAAAGCCAGGAATTTGGCTTCTTGGAAAAATAAATAAATAAAAATAATGACAATATCTCTCTCAGGAACCATTCTGCTAAACTGATTGTGTAGTCACACAGTGGCTCTGTTCACACCTGGCATTAGCATGCATCTTGGGTGATGCACAAGTGAACAAGCACAAGACGCGTATGGCCACATTCTTTTATTACAGGGTTAGTTTAAAAATGAAAATTCCATCGTTTACTCAACCAAGACTTTCGTTATCTTTGAAACACAAATGAAGATATTTTAATAGAATATAAGATTTCTGTCCCTTGATTGACGGTCCACGCCACTACCACTTTGATAATTCATAAACTTCATAAAGAGATCTAATCCATACGTATCATGTGGTTTAGTCCAAATTTTCTGTTTATGATCCCTGATCAATGTTTAAATGTGAATTTTTTAAAAAAATAAATTCAATCTGTTCATTGTATAAAGCGATCGAGTCTCTTCAGAAAATTGTGGCTAAACCGCTTGATTCATTTGGATTACTTTTATGATCTCTTTGTGAACTTTTTGAAGCATCCAAGTGTTAGTTGTGTAGACTGTCGATGGAAGGAAAGAAATCTCTCAGGTTTCATTTAAAATATCTTCGTTTGTGTTTTGAAAATGAATGAAAGTCTTGCAGGTTTGGAATGACAGAGAGTGAGAAATGACGACAAGTTTTCATTTTTGGGCTTTGTGTTTTGATATCTTAAATTAATAATTAGTAAATTCCAGGTGTGAACATAAGCAGATATTGTTTGGCTTCCCAGTTAAATTTAAATTTTTCATATTCGTTTGTGTGTTTAAAATTTTTTACTGTACACAGAATAACATATAAATGACACAGACTCAATTCTGGCTTCATCTTCAGCATTCTGCTCACTCCATCAGTCACACTCGGTGTCATCAGACTCCAGGTTTGCAATCTTATGAGAGGAGATTCCTTCACTTGACACTGCAGAAGTCTGGGCCAATTCTATTGAAAAAGAATAATACAAATAAAAAACACTTATTTCAGTAATTTAATTTACCTTAGGACTGTAAATATGATCAAATAATTGTGATTACCCCTAATTTTGAGTATGCTGAGAGCTGTCTATAATACGGGTGTCAAATCATAAACTTATTTTTATTTACATCCTTAATTCTAGGGTCAATTAAACGACTGTTAAAGTTAATACAAAACCTTGTGCAATATTCACATGGAGGCATTCCTGAAACAATTTAAGTATTTATTTAATCTGATTATTAAACACATTTATATAATTTTAGTGAGTAACATGAGTAATAAGGCATCTTAAAATGAACAAGTGTACTACATTACAATAAATTAACACGTTTAGAATTTATCTTACTATTAATTTATTATTTATAATGTGAAAAAAATACAGATAGATTCAGACATACCTTTCTAAATTAAAACTTAACTTTGTACATCTGGAAATATTTAGGACATTATTTACCTAAAATAGCATGCCATATGAATTGATAAAGACTGGTTTCAAGCATGCTCTGCCCATGGGCACTGAAGGAAATTGAAAGACTGACGGATTTACAGTTTAATGTACTTTACGAGCCAAGTTTTTAAACGCGCTCTAATTTCACAGTTTTGCATTAGATAATGTCAATTAAACGACTGGTAAATGTTCCGCGTTACACAGCTCCATCTGCAGAAAGACTTGACACGACACTTCAACATGGTGTTATGTTTCTCAAAAACAAAATTGTTAGCGCGTAAATGTTTAACAGTCCCACTATTACCGTTTCAAAGCACTCATTGCTTTCAAAAACAAATATAAATTTACCATTTGATGAATTCTGTCCTCTGAGTAGAAAACTGCCCAAATGTGGCTGCTTCAGACCTCATCTTCAGTGCCAGACTCGTAGTAAAACCAGGCCTCGGCGGGAATGAAGGCGAGAGGATCGGTCAACGAACCAAAATGAAAGAAGCTAAAAGTGTGTGTGTGTGTGTGTGTGTGTGTATATATATATATATATAACATAAATTGTAAACGATTCAAAAATTATTTTACACGTAAAATCACCTTATTTCAGGAAACCAAACCCGTATTAGAAACTTTCACACAGGCTAACGTTACACCTCACGAACTTAACACTGTAAACCTGACAAAAACGCTCGCAGTTAGTCATTTCTAAATGTGTTCACCACCAATCATATTTTGAGTAAAATTATCAACAAAAAGTATTTCTTCCGTGTAATTTCATAAAGAGAAAAGCAATCCAACTTACCGTCTCGGTCACATGAAGATAAAATGGCGTCGTCGCTTTGCGAGGCAGCAGTCCTTGAAGGACGGAGTCAGATAAATTCGGCGGGGTTTTTTTTACACTTTCAGTGTAAAAGTGAAATTACATAAATATTACACCATGTGACAACACTAACAATCTACAGTGTTAAACAGAACTAGTGTTCAATTCAACTCTTTGGGAATTAATAACTTTTAACACTGCAAATATTACACTGCTGATTTTACTGTGTATTGAATAAAAAGGGTGCCGTTAATTGTGGTCAATGTGTATTAGAAAAAAACATTTATTTCATAATGATATTTCCCCCCCATTTTAATTTCTTATTATCCAATGAAAGGTTAGATTTTTGTGAAAAAAAATTTAAAATAAAAGATCAAAAGGATTAACAATGCAGGTTAATTTTCACAGCCTTCTTTGATCATATTTACCAAGGGTGCCGATATTTGTGGCCATGACTGTATGGACCCTAGTGTATATAAAAATGTATTTATTTAGCTTATTGGCTCAACCCAAGATATTAACTCTTAAAAGATATTTGTTGGCTGATAGAATGCTCAGAATCTTCCAAAATTAGCTTTTAAAATAATCTTTTTGACACCGACAATGAACCTGTTTGTTTGCAGGGATTTGCCTTGTGGCTTCACTCAATCTCACAATGTAATCTAGAATCAGTTCAGTTTGCTTTGGAACAATCCTCTTGTGTATTAATGGACAACAGTGTTAGAGATCAGATGCTGGGGTGTGAAAAAGAGAGTCTGATGTCTCAGCCGAGTGACGTGTGCTTGCTAGTGTATTCAGAATGTGAGCCAACATGTCTCTATTGTCTCCAGGATCTCGTTCGGCTGCTGTGGCCGCTTCACGTTGGCGGAGCTGCTGTCGTTTTCCCTCTCTGTCATGCTGGTTCTCATCTGGGTGCTGACAGGCCACTGGCTGCTCATGGACGGTGCGTCAGCATGCCGTAACTGTGTTTGTGTGTAGGAAGAGAATGTAAACACGTCCTCTGGTTTACCTCATACCTCATGTTGTGGTGGTATTTTTCTCTGATTCGTGTTTTTATCTCCTGCAGCTCTTGCCATGGGTCTCTGTGTGGCCATGATCGCATTTGTGCGACTGCCTAGTCTCAAGGTGTCGTGCCTGCTGCTGTCAGGCCTCCTCATCTATGATGTGTTCTGGGTAAGCAATTAATGCAGCAAGTCATACTGGTTCCTAGGGATGGGCGTCAAGCCCTCATATCATGCCATGTGTGATTTAATGGCACAGTAACCGTTTACAGGTGCTGGTCATATAATTAGAATATCATCAAAAAGTTGATTTATTTCACTAATTCCATTCAAAAAGTGAAACTTGTATATTATATTCATTCATTACACACAGACTGATATATTTCAAATGTTTATTTCTTTTAATTTTGATGATTATAACTGACAACTAAGGAAAATCCTGAATTCAGTATCTCAGAAAATTTGAATATTGTGAAAAGGTTCAATATTGAAGACACCTGGTGCCACACTCTAATCAGCTAATTAACTCAAAACACCTGCAAAGGCCTTTAAATGGTCTCTCAGTCTAGTTCTGTAGGCTACACAATCATGTGGAAGACTGCTGACTTGACAGTTGTCCAAAAGACGACCATTGACACGTTGCACAAGGAGGGCAAGACACAAAAGGTCATTGCAAAAGAGGCTGGCTGTTCACAGAGCTCTGTGTCCAAGCACATTAATAGAGAGGCGAAGGAAGGAAAAGATGTGGTAGAAAAAGTGTATAAGCAATAGGGATAACCGCACCCTGGAGAGGATTGTGAAACAAAACCCATTCAAAAATGTGGGGGAGATTCACAAAGAGTGGACTGCAGCTGGAGTCAGTGCTTCAAGAACCACTACGCACAGACGTATGCAAGACATGGGTTTCAGCTGTCGCATTCCTTGTGTCAAGCCACTCTTGAACAACAGACAGCGTCAGAAGCGTCTCGCCTGGGCTAAAGACAAAAAGGACTGGACTGCTGCTGAGTGGTCCAAAATTATGTTCTCTGATGAAAGTAAATTTTGCATTTCCTTTGGAAATCAGGGTCCCAGAGTCTGGAGGAAGAGAGGAGAGGCACACAATCCACGTTGCTTGAGGTCCAGTGTAAAGTTTCCACAGTCAGTGACGGTTTGGGGTGCCATGTCATCTGCTGCTGTTGGTCCACTGTGTTTTCTGAGGTCCAAGGTCAACGCAGCCGTATACCAGGAAGTTTTAGAGCACTTCATGCTTCCTGCTGCTGACCAACTTTATGGAGATGCAGATTTCATTTTCCAACAGGACTTGGCACCTGCACACAGTGCCAAAGCAACCAGTATCTGGTTTAAGGACCATGGTATCCCTGTTCTTAATTGGCCCGCAAACTCGCCTGACCTTAGATTTTCTATGGGGTATTGTGAAGAGGAAGATGCGATATGCCAGACCCAACAATGCAGAAGAGCTGAAGGCCACTATCAGAGCAACCTGGGCTCTCATAACACCTGAGCAGTGCCACAGACTGATCGACTCCATGCCACGCCGCATTGCTGCAGTAATTCAGGCAAAAGGAGCCCCAACTAAGTATTGAGTGCTGTACATGCTCATACTTTTCATGTTCATACTTTTCAGTTGGCCAAGATTTCTAAAAATCCTTTCTTTGTATTGGTCTTAAGTAATATTCTAATTTTCTGAGATACTGAATTTGGGATTTTCCTTAGTTGTCAGTTATAATCATCAAAATTAAAAGAAATAAACATTTGAAATATATCAGTCTGTGTGTAATGAATTAATATAATATACAAGTTTCACTTTTTGAATGGAATTAGTGAAATAAATCAACTTTTTGATGATATTCTAATTATATGACCAGCACCTGTATATGCTACCAGTACTAAGGTTTAGACATGTTTGTATGCCCTAAAAACTCATTGATCTAAAGGCTTTTTGCTTAAAGTTGGCATGACAGATCTATCTATATTCTAAATTGCAATGTTGTCGATCTTACTGTGAATGATTGACCAATTTTTTTTATTTTTATATATATATATAAGTTTTGAGCTTATAATTTAATATAACTCAGTCTAGCGGTAAAATGCCAAGCTTTTCTCTAGTGATGTACACTAGTCAATATTTGAAGTGGATCAAAACCTTTCATCAAAGTTGTCTTAACCTAAAACCAAAATGCGTTCTTGTCTTAAGACAACTTTGAACTTTTTTGATCCACTTCAAATGTTGACTTACTATATCATTTAGTTCGCTTTATGTATTTCTTATCAAAGGCGTTCTTTTTTTTTTCAATTAACATTTTTACTCTTGATGTATGTCAAAAGTGTTAATTTCGTTAACGAAAGCTATGACGAAAAATGTTTGTTGACTAGCTTTATTTTCCCATGACTAAAATCAGAAGATGAGGTCAATAGACGACAACTGTGACTATCAACATGCAGTATCGTTGACAATAAAAGACAACACTAAAATGTATTTAAAAAAATAAAAGCTATACTGAAATCTTTTTATTTTCGAAGAAATAGATCATATATTTGGATTGCTATTCACACTTCTACTATGCAAGCTTTCGTGTTTGCGGTTGCCAGATATCAAGAGTTAAAATCCCCAAATCAGAACTTCTCTGATAAAGGGATAGATTTTCTGGTGGTTGCTGATTAAGTGCACTTACTCAACCACTGTTGTTTTAATAGAGAGACATTATTGCAATTTGGAATTACTATTACTGTCATAACACAGAAGATCGCTACTTCACTACTACCGTCACTACTTTAGTTACATGGCAACATTAAATGCTTGAAATTAGTTTTGTAAACATAATTTGGGCTTACATATTCTCTGATATTCAGTGAAAAAAAAGAAAAAAAAATTGGTAATGGCTGATTTTTAGGTATTATTTTAATTACAATATTTTTTTGTGTATTTCTGTGTAATCCAGTAAATATCTCTCAAGTTACAGATATTTATTTATTTTATTTATTTTTTTTAATTGGAGCAAATTTGATTCAAACCAAGCAATATAATTATTCATAAACAAGCCTGGCATAGGTTGAGTAAAAAAGAGACGCTAAAACTAATATTATTAAATGGATAGTCCTGACTCTACATTTGTTGTGAAATATACACACATCTTCATAGGGCTGCTTGGTTTTGGGGGGGAAAAAATTCTGATTATGAATTTTAATTTAATTTAATTTTTTCTGATACAAATCTTTAAAGCACTTTAGAATTTAGTGATTATATATTAAGATTGCTATAAATCACAGGTTCTCTGCAGGAAAGTGGAGCTCGAGGGCCAGAGTTGAGAACTGCTGCTATAGACCTTTTTCTGAACGCGGAAGTCTCCCCCGATTAGAACGGTGCTTTACATTTCCGGTTTCTAGTGACATTTACATATTTTCAGAGCCAATAATATAATGTGAAACCTATGAAAGTCATTTTAAAAAATCATGTGGTGCCATTGTTTCATCACTTTACAGTGACCGTCTTTTTGCAGTAAAGGACCAGTCATAGTTCAATGAGTAGTAAGATGACATGAAGCGACGCGAGGCTAGCTGCATTGAAAACAGATGAGTGCACATACAGCTCCCGATCTGGGTGAAGTTCATGGGATTTTGTACACAGAATGATAAGAGCAAACATTATTTTAACATGTATTATTATTTCACACTCAGTATTTTAACTTAAGCACTGCAAGCCATGTATAACAGTGCCTGACAAGACAGATTTTCTGATACGCAAAACAAGTACTTTAAAGGAATTCCTTAGCTTACTGCCGTTACTGTGGCAGCCAACAACAGCACAGCAACCCTCCGCACATTTTTATATGTAGTTATATTGAAAAAGTTTCAATTCAGTCTCTTTTTTTTTTTTTTTTTACCCCGTTTTAATGGATTTCTATGGAGACCGGAACACGAGGGCACCCAAACTGAAGTTAGAATCCATCATGGCGCCGCTCATCGGTTATTCAGGAAAAAGGTCTATAAAATAAAAATAATAATTATTAGAAATGAATGATGTCTTTAATTTCTTCAAGCTATATTGCGACTTATTTCTATTTGATTTCAATTAATCGTGCAGCCCGACATCATCATAGTCTGTATTGCTTTCAGAGTAGTGCTTCTTAGGAATTTAAAGCTTTGCTTGCTAACAAGTTCTTCCTTATCTTGACTTATTCAGAAAACATCCTGCTTTTTATTTTCACATTCTTACATGTTTTTTTTATCACTCTCACGTGCAAATAATTAAAGCAGTCATGCCCATTTAAGACTGACACCTATCTATCACTGCCATGCCACTCCACCCAGCTGGTGCCATAAAACTTGCAAATGCAATTGCAACTCATGAAATGGTTTCAGAAGTATTCAAGGAATCCTGTAAAGGCTGTTATTTGCTTGTGAGTAGTCATTTAACAGATGCTTTATAATGTAGACAAATGCACCTCGAGAAATCTGGGGTTAAGTGCCATTTGAATGCAAACCTGTGACCCTTTGGTTGCCAGTCCTTTAGATCACATCAAATAATTTTTAATTGCAACTCTGAAACGTGTTCCCTATCCCACCACCCCCATACTGACTGTCGAGACATTTTTGTCAGTGTCTGAAATCACTCCAAACACGCTTACACAAGCCTGACATCACTCTTTCTCTCAGCGTCTTAAAACAGCAGGGCAAGCTGGTCTGTCCTCTGACTCATCTCCCTCATCTCCTGCAGGTCTTCTTCTCTGCCTACATCTTCAACAGTAACGTGATGGTGAAGGTGGCCACGCAGCCTGCCGACAACCCCCTCGACGTGCTCTCACGCAAGCTGCACCTGGGCCCTGGCATGGGACGGGATGTCCCGCGCCTCTCCCTGCCTGGAAAGCTGGTGTTCCCCAGCTCCACCGGCAGCCACTTCTCCATGCTGGGCATCGGTGATATCGTCATGCCAGGCCTGCTGCTGTGCTTCGTGCTCCGATACGACAACTATAAGAAACAGGCCAACGGAGAAGTGCCCGGTTCTGTCAACATGTCTGGCCGGATGCAGCGAGTTTCCTACTTCCACTGCACCCTGATTGGTTACTTTGTTGGTGTGTATCGCAACAGTATCATCCAAATACACTCTGCCATTTAAGACTGTGCTATCTATCTATCTATCTATCTATCTATCTATCGTGCTGTGGTTTTTGCCCTCTTCCTATTTATTAAATTATTATTATTTCTTTTTATGTTTTGCGTATTTGTCACACTTAAAATATTCAGATCACCAAACAGATTTTAATATTACACAAAGATAATGCAAATAAATACAAAATGCAGTTTTTAAATGATGATTTCATTTATTAAGGGAAAAAAGCTGTCCAAACCTACCTGGCCCTACGTGAAAAATTAATTGCCCCCGCCTGTTAAATCTAAAGAACTGTGATTAACCACATTATTTTAGAAAGCGGAGTTCAATTTCACTAGCCAAACCCAGGCCTGATTACTGCCAGACCTGTTGAATCAAGAAATCACTTAAATAGAACCTGTCTGACAAAGTGAAGCATGTTTAAAGGGGTCATCAGATGCAAAATTCACTTTTCAAGTTGTTTGAACATAAATGTGCATTGGAAGTGTGTGTACACATCTATCGTATAATGACAAAAATCCACCAAGTGTTTTTTTTAAAATCCCCTTTCTCAAATCAGGCTGTTCTGAGACTCCTGTTAGAATGACGTAGTTCTGCGCAGGCCGCACCCACAATAGTTGATTGACAAGGCCGTCTTACCTTAGACCCGCCCTGAGTGAGCTGTAAACAGTCCGCTTCAAACTTGGCCAGTTTCGTGACTAAAGTAAACAGTACTGCTCGTCACTCCACGGAAGAGAGGGGCGGGGTCAGCAGAGTCATTAGTATTTAAAGCAACATGGACCAAAAATGACTTGCTGAAAACAGAGCTGATTTTGACAGGGTAAAAAAGGTGTTTTTTACACTACCATTGAGAAATTTTAACCAAAGTGTGTCATAGACTTTTAATTATGACCCTAAAGAATCATATCAACTTGTGCAAAATGGGCATCCGATGACCCCTTTACAGAGCAACACGTCATGCCACGATCTAAAGAAATTCAAGAACAACAAAATAGTTGACATGTATCAGTCTGGAAAGGGTTATAAAGCCATTTCTAAGGCTTTGGCACTCCAGCGAACCACGGTCAGAGCCATTATCCACAAATGGAGAAAACTTGGAACAATGGTGAACCTTCCCAGGAGTGGCTGACCTACCAAAATTACTCCAAGAGCGGAACGACGACTCATCCAGGAAGTCATAAAAGAACCCACAACAACATCTAAAAAACTACAGGCCTCACTTGCCTCAATTAAGGTCAGTGTTCATGATTCAACAATAAGAAAGAGACTGGGCAAAAACAGCATCCATGGGAGAGTTCCAATGCAAAAGCCATCGCTGACCAAAAAGAACACAAAGGCTCGTCTCACATTTGCCCAAAAATATCTTGATTGACCCCAAAAATTTGGGCAAATATTCTGTGGACTGATGAGACAAAAGTTGAACTTTTTTGGAAGGTGTGTGTCCCATTACATCTGGCATAAAACCAACACAGCATTTCATAAAAAGAACATCATACCAACAGTCAAACGTGGTGGTGGTAGTGTGATGGTCTGGGGCTGCTTTGCAGTTTCAGGACCTGGATGACTTGCCATAATTGATGGAACCATGAATTCTGCACACAATCAGAAAATCCTGAAGGAGAATGTCCGGCCATCAGTTTGTGACCTCAAGCTCGAGCACTTGGGTTCTGCAGCAGGACAATGATCCGAAACACACCAGCAAGTCCACCTCTGAATGGCTCAAGAAAAACAAAATTAAGGTTTTGGAGTGGCCAAATCAAAGTCTGGACTTAAATCCAATTGAGATGCTGTGGTATGACCTTAAACAGTCCATTCATGCTCAAAAAACCTCCAATGTGGCTGAATTAAAACAATTCTGCAAAGAAGAGTGGGCCAAAATTCCTCCACAGCGATGTGAAAGACTCACTGCCAGTTATCACAAACGCTTGATTGTAGTTGTTGCTGCAAAGGGTGGCACAGCCAGTTATTAGACTTGGGGGGCAATTACTTTTTCATGTAGGGCCAGGCAGGTTTGGACCGCTTTTTTCCCTTAATAAATGAAATCATTATTTCAAAACTGCATTTTGTATTTACCCGGGTTATCTTTGTGTAATATTAAAATTAGTTTGATCTGAATCTTTTAAGTGTGACAAATATGCAAAGAAATAAAAAACCAGGAAGGGGGCAAAAACCTTTTCATGGCGCACTGAACTTTTTTTTGTTGTTGTTGTTGGTCACCTATCCATCAATCTGTCTTTCCAGCTCAGCTTCTTTCTATCCATCTGTTTCTTTCGTTTGTTCTATCGATCTGTCTGTCATTCCATCAACCCTTTCTGTTATTCCATCCCTTTCTTTCTATCTATCTATTGTTCTTTTGTTCCATCTATCCATCTAGCTGTTGTTCTCTGTCTTGTTTCATATCTCTATCATTCTGTCTGTCTGTTGTAGAGGGTGACACAGGAGTGGATTTTCAAACCTCTCCCGTCCCACTCTCACAAAAACAAAAATCCCATCCTGTCCCAATCCCACGAAAAACTGGGGGAAAATCCCGTCCCGTCCCAATCCCGGAAGAATGATTCCCGGATTTTTTTTTTTTTTGGCCAGAATCTGTCAGTTACAGTAAAAATACGGTACAGGTCACAGCATGCCCACCTTAGCTGAATAAAAATCCAAAATTTAGTTTTTTTTATTATATTGAACTGAAAGTCAGCTTAAACAATGTACAGTGTGCATTGCACACACATTAAAGTTAATGTAAATCATCCATGCTAACACGCACGTTTTCTATTTGAATTTTTTCATTTCAAAGTAGACATTTCACTCTCTATAGATATATTTTTCATACATGGAGTTTCGAAGTTTCTCGCTCAAGTTCACAGAGACCTAGACGGCAGAAAGCACATCCTTGTTTGCTTTAATTCATTTACAGAAGCTCAACGTTTCGTTGTTATTCTGAGTACACACATCTTTCGAATCTGTAAAGACTCTACGTTTATTTGTATCACTTTTATCTGTATGACCAAAAATTATGGAGTATTTTAAAAGCAAGTGAGCGCACCTGCACCTGTCCTGCAGCGAGTGCTACTGTTCAGCTCCACACTCCACACACAGGCTACACTTCAGTAGCGCACATTTCTCTAGGTTAACATTAGATTGAGCAGCCATGTAAAGTTGCTACTACATACATCTTTCAGATGAAAAGCCATATTTGAGGTCGATGAATGATAGTTGGGCGTTTGGATGTCCTGCCCGATGTACTATATTACCACATAGACCAGCCGCGATCTGTCCATCACGGACTGCGTACGTCATTCACTTAACCAGCCACACCAAAGCAAACAGGAGGAGAGCATAAAGAGACGGGGCAACTAGAATTGAGTTCAAAATTAAAATATCCAGTTTATGGTTTATTTATATAAAAGGTATATTTGTGTATAAAGTTGGGTATCATAGTGTTATTACTATTCCCAGTCCCACCCACTCCCGCTGACGTTTTTTCATGTCACGTCCCAATCGTGTCCTTAGTGATTTTGTTACCCATATTCCCGACAAAATGTCACCTTCTAGTCTGTTGTTCAATCTATCGATCCATTCCATTTGTCCTCCATTCTATCCATCTATTGTTCTGTCTGTCATTCCATCTATACGTCTATCTGTCATTCTGTCTGTCCGTCCATCTGTTGTATTTTTCTGATGGTCTGTTTGTGACTCACACTACACTAGGCATGCCAACATATTTGTTCATTCTAAAAAAGTGCCTACTTTATTAAATGCTACTGACAGGATTCACTCTTATGTGAACAGTAACTATATTAGCCTTAAGAACAATATACAGTAAATTGTAAACCGAATGTTTTTGATTCATCAAAAGACTCACAAGAGTCATTCATTCTGTGATCTGACTACACTTGTTACACTGTATGAAATACTATTGACTGTGGTGCTATTTGATGATTCTCTCTCTTTCCGTCTCAGGTCTGTTGACTGCAACCGTGGCCTCTCGTATTCACCGTGCGGCCCAGCCTGCCCTCCTGTACCTGGTGCCCTTCACCCTGCTGCCTCTGCTCACCATGGCCTACCTGAAGGTGCGTCTGTTTGCACCAACACCAGAAACTCCACAGGGCGGCTAGGGCCTCATTTCTAGGAATGTCAAAACTTAATTTCGTGGAATCGCCGTTTCCTCGATTGCTCAGAAACAATGCAGAAGTCGACATCAGGTTGTTGTCGGGTTATTTGAGCAGGGTGTGTGCTGTATCTGTAACACTGCAACTACATTATTTATGTACTAGCGCACACCTGCGTGCGTCTCTGCGGGTACTTCGCATTCCTTTTATTGAAGCGTCAATTGTACGCTGGTTTCTTTTCACTGTGGCAGATGTTTTGTTCTGCATGTGTTGTAACATAATCTCATCAGTTCTGAGAAGTGCCGTCGCGATAGCAACATCCTCTCTTTTCCATAGAAACGGTGAATTGTGGAACGTTCATGCCAAGTCAAATATATAGGATGTTATTTTAATCGTTTTAGACATGCGTTCTCAAAGCACTTTTTTTTTTTTTTTGGTATGTGTCAAGGTATGCTGTAGTACTTGTTGGACGTGATAATCATCAACAAGATGTGTTTTAAAATCTGTTAAAGCACATTGTGTGAGCCTATAAATAAAGCAGGGAAAAGCAAATTAGGATTAGCAAATAAAATTCCAAACCCATATTCTGAAACTTGAAACTCCCACAGTGTGTGTTTTTCCATGTAGGTGTGTGGTTTAAATTGTGTTGACCTGTATTCTGGTTGGTATAGTTGTTTGTATTATGAAAGTATAAATAAGGTCTTTTGTTGTTGGTTGCATGGGTTGGTAGTGAGGTGGATGGGTGTGACTTTCATGGATTGAACAGACATAATCATAGATGACGTAAACACAGCCACACGTTTAGCTGTTTTCATCAGCACTTCTGCACAATTTAACATGCTACATTTAAACATTTATGACTGTTAATAGCAATCTCAATGGTTGTGCAAACCCAGTAAAGAAGGTGAGGCAAAATAAAGGTTTGTGCCTGTTGGCAAATTGAAAGTGTGAATAGGCATTAACAAGATGAGGACGTAACTATATCCACACAGATCTACACAGGTTTGTGCTGTTTTATAGAAGAACAGTATTGATTCATAAACACTTGTTTGCACAAGCCTCTTACATGAAAGTGTGCTGAGTGAAATGTCACAGTTCTCTGAAACTTCCTGTAATGCAGCTGTAGACCCGCTGACATTTACTACAATAATCTTTGATTGTATCTCCATATTTGTGAGCTCTGATATGTATGTAGTTTTATGCTCTGCTAATGGGTCAAATGAATGTGCAGTAATGATTGATGATGGGACATTGTTTTATCACATGCATCAGTCTGTTCACATAGACAGAATAATTAAACAATGCTCTTTATTCATCTTATCAAACACATTTGAGACCAGATATAGTAGATATGAAATCATTTTTTATTCACTTACTTATAATGAAATATATTATTAATTGAAATTAGGGCTGCACGATATATTGCATGCGATTTGTTATGCGCATCTCGTCAGTAATGCCGGTTCCGTGATTAGTCGTAAATCTCCATCACCTGTTTTCAAATGGATCGGCATTTAATACACAGAGCCTTAGCAGGGCTCGCAAAATTTCAAAATCCCTGGTAGCCCTTCGGGCAGGTACTCTTCAGATTTTGGTAGCTCAAAAATTAATTTAACTAGCCCGAATTAAAAAATTACTATTTTATTTTATTATTATTATTTTTTTAATATAGAAAATCAGATAGGAGTTTAAACGTCAATCAAAAATATTTTCAATACACAAATATCAACAAATATGAAGGAAGGAATTTTATTTCACTATTTACAGGGTATCTGCAGAATTTTTAAAAATATATTTAAGGCAATTTATGACCCATTTTAAGAGCTGCACAAGTAAAATGAACACAGTATGAGCGGGGTTGGACAATGTCTATGTTAACACAGTTTTGAGCCATAAAATTACATGATTAACAGTTCAGATGCAGGTTTTCACAAAAACAAAAATCTTATACAACAGCGTTTCAGGCTATAGGCCGTTTTTATGAAAAGGGATCAATCAAGCATATAAATTGTTAATTTAAAACGTATAAATATTACTGTCTTAATTGTTTAGATTTTTAGAAGGCACATCAACTTCTTTCTCATTTACAACTATGTGTTTGCTGCGTAAAAACATGAGTTGATATTTGCATTGATCTGACCATAAACAGCAAGAAAGGCTTATTGGAAATGCAGATTCACTCTCTGCCACGAGGTGGCGCTTTAGGAGCGCTGAAATATTGCGGTTTCCCCAGAAACGCTGTACACAAAGCAGCTCAGCGCTCATAAATGCTGCTTTATCAGGAATTATAGGTAAAATGAAATTAAAATGCCAATGACACGTTTCTGAGGACAGTCAGTTACCTTCAGATACATTCGCATAAAGACATCCGCGCCGCGTTTTGACTTGAAACGTGCAGCGCTCATATTTATTCAATGACATCATTGCCTTTTGAAGTTTAATCCTGCCATATCGCGACTCGTGTCTTTCCGTTCCCAACTGTAAGACCTCTTGAAATTATAATTAGGACATTTCTTACACCATTTAACGTATTTAAAACTTTTTATGGCCTTAATTTTGATACAACTCACTTTCAGAGTTTTTAAGGACCCGCGGGAGATCTGTATTTAAGGAGCCCGTCGGGCAGGCAGTGATACATTTTGGTAGCCCGACTGGAAAACACAATAGCCCCGGGACGTCGGGCTAGCGATTTTGCGAGCCCTGCTTAGTTCACTGACAAGTTACGCAATATCACGTTCATTATCGCAAATTAATCGCCGTAACGCGATATGTGCCACCGTGGGGACTTATATTAAGTTCCCCATTGGGAAACAAGCTTGTAAATAATACAGAATGAAGTTTTTTGAAAATCTAAAAATACACAAAGTTTCCTGTAAGGGGTAGGGGTAGGGTTAGGTGTAGGGCGATAGAAAATATGGGTTGTCCAGTATAAAAACCATTATGCCTATGGAATGTCCCCACAATTCACAAAAACAAACGTGTGTGTGTGTGTGTGTGTGTGTGTGTGTGTGTGTGTGTGTGTGTGTGTGTGTTGACCCATTTCATTTTTGAATGGGTCCATATTTTATTTTCATGCACAAAACATGTAAATAGCAATGTAGATTATGCAAAAGGAATGAAATGCAATGAAAAAAGTATAAGAAATGTTTTTAAAAAAAGTAAAAATAGGATACAATATTTAATAGTAACAAAAAATGCAAGTTATTACTCGTATTTGAGGGTTCTGTTACCAACATTACATTTGCATTTTAAGAAAACAAACAGTTAGTAAATGGATAGTGCATTACATAACTACTACTATTTTATTTTATTTATTTATTTATTTATTTTTGGGGGGGACAATAATTTTCCATGTTTTCGGTGCTGATGTGGTGGTGACACGTTCATGTAACCAGAGGGTGGTGCCAATAGAACACCTACAAGCTGTCATGACAACAGAAGAACACCACCGATGCCGAAACTGAGCCGACAGTGCTGCATTTCAGCCGAATTGGCCCGAATGTGCATTTTTGTTTCATTTTTGATGTCCTAGACTTATGAGCAGTTGATTTATGCTAATTGATGGACTATTATGTTAATAAGTGCCATACATTCAGTTATATTATATTAATGTTTCAGCACGTTACAATCATTATATAGCTTTAGTTAAGAGCCTATTCCCTAATGAATTAAACAGTTTGTTAACATACGGATTGAAAGCGTGAATGGTCTCTCTCCCTCTGTTTATGGGTGTTTAGAGTACTGTAGCCTATGCGTGCGTGCATGCAGGGGAGGGGTGCGATTTTCGAATAATAATCGAATAATACCAGGCGATTTTCGAATATTATTTTTGCCTGAAATGGCCATCCCTAGTATGAACCGGTGGTAATTCTGTCCATGTCTTTTAGGGAGACCTGCGGCGCATGTGGTCCGAGCCCTTCCACACCAAGTCCAGCAGCTCCCGCTTCCTGGAGGTATGATGCTGCTCCGACCAGCACAAGTTCCCACCGTCCCTCCATTCCCACCCACCGGAGAGAGAGAGAGAGAGAGAGGTCGGAAGAGATGAACTGCACTCGTCTTCTCATCATCCCTCATTCCCGTTGTCATTCTCCAGCCAGTGGATGAGCAGCTGCACGCGGACTTCACTGCCAGATGGATTCATGCGCTCCTCTCGTCTCCATTCATACTCTCTTGGTCTTTTTTTCCTCTACCTCTTTTCTTTCTCCGCTCCATTCCACCTTTATCACACTACTTTTCTCTCTCTTGCTTCTATCCCATCATCCCATTCTTTCCTGTTCCACCGGACTTAGCCGCATTTTACCGGATCGCTCGTCATCTGGACGTGAACCGGAGCCCCTTTGAGCTCCAAGTGTGTTTCCATTTGTACCGTTTGGCACCATTATGGATTTACAGACTGAGATTTCTTTATTATTTCCTGCTCTAAACGAACTGTGGACGAGGAACGTAGATTCTGCCACAGCTTGGGATGACGATGACCCTATAAGGGACCAGCACACAATAGAGGACAGCGTCGTTCCCCCCTTTCCTTCCCTCGTTCTCTCTTCCTCTTTCCCTTTCTGATAAAACCCAACCCGTATCCATCCCTCCCTCCCTCTCACCAGATTCCCTCTCTAACAGCCCCTCCTTCGCAGAAACATGTATTTTATTTAGAAAGATTTTATTCTTGACATATACAGAAATGATGCATTATAAATTGCGGGGGCGCACAGCTCTATGTATATATGTGTACACATGTATTAGGGGTTATCATGTCGAGGTGTAAGTGAAGTGTGTGTGAGATCGTGTGCGTGTGCGAACAAAAATGCGTTTAAACAGGAACCGGTTTTCATTTAGTTACTTTTAGATCTCAATGCGCATTTTTCCCTCATAAATTGCTCTGCCTAGGTCACTATTTTTTTTTTTTTTTTTTGCCTCTTCTGTAAAATTAATTGCAATGCGCCATTCAATTTGACTATTGAAGACAAGAGTGTGTGATTCACGTTTGTTTATGTATGAATGTATGCTGTTGCCTCCACAGGCTCTGGATGGACCACTGAAGGCGAGCTCTATCTTGCTAATGGAGGGAAATGTTTCAGGATTGTACTAAGCTCAGTTATTTAAACAGGCTGAATTTTTTCCACTATTATTTCAAGCATTAATTTTTTCGTTTGTAGTCATTCCTTTAACCCAATTGGCTCTGTAATGATGAAACTGGAATTGAGGTGCAAGATTGAGAGAGAGCAAGTGTGTGTGTGTGTGTGTGTAATGTTGTAGAAAATAATGCATTTTGCTGGCTCAGTCTGTTAATTTTCTTTTTTTTTTTTTTTTTTTTTTTACCTGTTGTTACCTGTTTTTTAATCTGTTAGTCGTCTGGCCTTGCATGTCAATTGTACAGCGTGTCGTTCTTCAAAGCTGCGTTTTCCAGGGCAAGCGCGCTAGTGCGACACTCTGAAACTCTGAGATGCAGACACGGGGTCGTGGACGAAGAGTCGCACAAGAGAATTTATGAACCGGAGAGGGGCAACGAGACCGGACCGCTCTGACCCCTGCGGCCGGCCTGGACCTCGCGCAAATATTGGCACTGCGTTGCCTGAATATTCAGTATGAACGTTTGCCTGGCAGTGGGACACTGTTAACCTGAGCATCATGGACATCGTTTTACCCACAGACCTCCTCCTCACTGTCCCTCTGCCACCCTTACAGACATTACGAGAAAAAAAAAAAAAAAAGAACAATATAAATGACGATCATGACGATTGCATTGAAAGTAAATTCAAATGTTCATTTTTTTTATGGAAGATTGCATTTTGTTTTTGTTTGTTTGTTTTTGTTTCATCCCATTGTTTGTATTTTTCTCCACTCCCCCCCTAATGCTGTGGATTTTCGTTTTGTACTCGATTCTTTTTTCTCCTCCGTCGTCCTCCCTGCCTGCAGAGGGCGCTATGCTCTGGTGGGCGATCAACATTAACAGCCAAAAGGATTCTGTATAAAAAAAAAAAATTTGAATAAATTAAAGTGTAGTGAAATGTGGATCCAAATGAGCTGTACTGAAGACATTTCAGCTCTCATAACCTTCCCTTTCTTCTTAGTCAGGATTCTGCTGTAAATAAACATGACTCTTAACTGTATGTGCAAGTAGTCTCATTTCCTGCAGCAAAGTGACATTTCCTTTTATTAGTTAGTGTTGTTTGCTAAAGAGGACGTGACAGCTGCTACACTGTAAAACATGATATGATCAGTGAGTCATGACCCATTTTTACATCGCATCTCAATAATTTGGGCTCAATAATTTCTACTTTTTTGTAATTTATATGAAATTCAACTTAATTTTTAAAGCCGGTTTAAAGTAATTTAAGACCAAATGACTTGAATGTTGATTAAACCTAAAAGATTTTAGGCAGTTTTTTGTTTTTTTTAAAAAACATTGTCATGTATGATTTTTATTCATGATTTTGCTACTATTACTGCTGCTGCTGTTTACCTTGTTGTTGTTATTATTACTCATATTTGCGGGTTCCATGTTTCCGACCTTAAATATTAAAATGTGGTAAGTTATCTTCTTAATTTTATTCTTGTACGTTAAGACACTTACTGTTTGAATGTTTGCGGTGAACTCAATCTTGTTGGACAAACTTGTAAACCGGTTTCTAGTTGAATAAGCTAGTGGTTGTTTTTGGTCCAGTGTGCCCTTCCAGCTAATTACTTAAATGTTTTAAAAGGGTTGTCTAATGAGTTCATCATTACGTTTTAGAAGTTATTAGAGAGATGCTGTATAAAGTCACACTTTTGATAAATGTATTTTATGAGGTTCGCTTTGCGACCACACGGTGGCACTGTGAGCTCACTGCAGCTCACTCTAACAGCAACCGCCTCAGTACACAGTTATTCTGATTCTATGGACATTCATTTTTAATTCAATAGTATTTCTATGATTAGAATAAGTTTTATAATATTGTGACACTAAAACCAAACGTAAATATGGAAAATATAACCAATACGTTTGTGTTAAGATTAAAAGCTGTATAAATTGTAAATGAATTAGGATAAAATCTTCTAGAATATCTACTTGGCGTTAATAATTCTCCATTTTCAATTTATCGTCGCGCGACCGCCAGGCTGTGACGTCACTTCTCGCGCTGAGGGAAAATGGCCGCTCATTCATGTGATGATGCTGAACCAGCCGCTGCTCTCCAACACACTAGTGCTGCTCTAAAAAGATGGTTTGTCAAAACTTTTTTATAACTACAGCTTGGAATATAGCTTTCTTTTTTTATTTTTTGATTGAGGTTTTAATATGATTGAGAAGAATCAAACTGCAAATAGTGCAGGCCTATATAGTTGTCTCTGTATGTTAATTAAGGTAAGGACAAAGTATTCTAATATCTCAAAAAAAAAAAAAGTCACATGTCACACTTAAAATAATCATTTTAACCCTGTAAAACATGACCAATTAAATAATAATTTTTTTTTTTTAATGAAACAGTTTGTTGAACCTTCAAACTAAATATATAGGCTAGACGAAAATCTATAAAACGATTGCAAATAGGTTTTATGTTTTATTTCATATTTGATAGGCTACGTCAGACATAGACTGTATTATGATATAAAAGAATATGGAGATCATACTTAAAATGACCATACATATACTAATATATATATATTTGTGTGTGTGTGTGTGTGTGTGTGTGTGTGACCCTGGACGACAAAACCAGTGTCGAAAAAGTGTCAATTTTTTGAAATCATCTGAAAGCTGAATAATAAGCTTTGCATTGATGTATTGATGTATGGTTTGTTAGGATTGGACCATATTTGGCTGAGATACAACTATTTGAACATCTGTAATCTGAGGGTGCAAAAAAATCAAAATATTGAGAAAATCACCTTTAAAGTTGTCTAAATGAAGTTCTTAGCAATGCGTATTACTAATCAAAAATTAAGTTTTGATACATTTGCGGTAAGAAATTTACTAAATGTCTTCATGGAACATGATCTTTACTTAATATCCTAATGATTTTTGGTATAAAAGAAAAATCGATAATTTTGACCCATACAATGTATTTTTGGCTATTGCTACAAATATACCCCAGCGACTTAAGACTGGTTTTGTGGTCCAGGGTCACACACATATATATATATATATATATATATATATATATATATATGTGTGTGTGTGTGTTATTGTTATATTGTTGTTTATATGGGCATAAAGTACAATCAAATTCAATTGTTTTTAGTATTTTTTTAGGTAACTATCAAATTCATGTTAATATCAGTTGTCGCTCTATATCTCCCAATAATATGTTTTAGTAAGATTATTTAAATGCATATTTTTTTTATATAATTAAAGCTCTGTACTTTTGGGGGCAAAACATACAATACCTTCCACAAAAGCCTAATGCATCATATCTGATAATGCCAAGTAAACCTAAGTTGCTTCGGTCCCTTAAGTGTTCATCCTGAAATATCAATAAAAATATAAAAGTTATTCTCACATTTACTTGCTTTATAAAAATCAGCAAAGATTTCACAGCAAGACGACACATGTATCACAATGCAAAGGTGGATGTTTTTACAATTCTACTAAAAGACCTTTTAATTTACTGAAAAAGTTTCAGTCAGTTGATAGAAGGCATGTAGTAGATTGCGTACAGTCTCATCATTTAGAGTCCTTAGAAGTTCACGGCGTTGTAGGGTTAAACTGCTGGCCTTTGAATCCTCTGTCAGGGCTGTGGGTGAGGGGGGTTATTGGGGGTCGTTAAGGTCAAGCAAGTGTTAGAGAGACACTGCGGCTGTGGAATTTCTAGGGTCCACCCCTGTTCACGTATTGGCCAGAGCACCCAAAGACTCTGCAGTCGGGATGGTCATGCTGGATTCCACTGGGACGGTGTGGATTGTCACATGTTATCTGTGGGGAAAATCGCAGTGCAAAGTTAACTGGATAAGGAGTGTGTTGAAGGGAAAGAACAGATGTCATTCACTTACATAAACAGGCAAGTGTTACATTAAAAGAAAGTCAAAGTCAGTTGTTCCGTAATAAAGCGCTGGAGCTTTTTTATCAATGCTAGATTGTTTGCTTCTAATGGTACAGAAGCACATGTTTTACGTGTAAGTGCACACTTCATAAAATGGGTGTAGAGTTACTGATTAAGGACAGCTGTAGGTGGATGCTTTGATTATAGGTTATCTTTAAAGTAACGTCCAGCGCTCCTCCCCCCGACCCTCAGGGCTTGTTTGAATAAGGTCTGCGTGCCCCTGTGTGGGTTGGGCTCCTCTACCCCTGTGCCCTTTGACCCCTGTGTACATTCCGCATGTATTCTGTGAAATGAAGTGAGGAATTCCTCTGAAGTTTAGTTAATGGATTGGAGGAGCTACTGAGGAACACATGGGTTGGAAAGTATACTTTGGACCTCCGGCTCTCACAGAGCACGCCAGCAGTGTTGAAAATGATGGGAGAAGCCGAATACATTTGGGAAGTTAATGCATTATGTAGACATGGACTAATTTATAGGATATGTATGTTAGGTGCTGTGTGTGATCATTTCAAAAGTTCGCATACCATTTTAATAGGCTACTAAAAAGACAAAATCACAAGTAGGCTATGAACTTTCTTGGGTGGTTGTAACAATTGATGGAATTTAAAAACAATATATCACTTTTGGCATTTTGAACTTTGTAAGAGTTCGTTCTTTCTTTTTTTGGCATTTTTGGTTTCATGAAGAAACTTTAACATCCACGAAACATTTCCAATCCACAAAAGGTTCTTTATAATTGAAAAGGTTTCTTCAGATTATTAAAAATGTTCATTACAATAAGGAGAAAATGGTTCTTTTAAGAACTGTTCACAGATTCACACAAATTTTTGTTTTTGTTTTTTCCTACGGCACTACTGTGAAAACAACCTTTTAGAGTGTATGATGTTTATATATATATATATATAGTTTATATTGATAAAATATTATACATATTTTCGTATTAAATAAGAAATATTCCAAGAATATGATATAATGTATTTATAAAATTTATATAAGTAATTTACACTGCACTTAAAATGAACTAAGAGTGATTAAAAATCATGACAAAAATGAAAGAAATTTTATTCAGGTAGTTAAAAATAATTTTAAATCATTTTTAAACACCAAGAATTAAACTCTAAAAACCACAACTGCGTTCTCCAGTTAATTATCTTTATATTTTTAGTGTATTTATTAAACTTGTATAAGTCATTTACACTGCACTTAAAAGCATGACAAAAATGAAAGAAATTTTACAAGTTAAGATTCATTAACTTAATAATTGTTATTTACTATACCAATCAAAACTTTAGGGTCAGTAAGCTTTAAAAAATACCAATTAATACTTACTAATTACTAATTAATACTAATTCAGCAAGGTTGAATTAAATTGATCGAAAGTGACAGTAAAGACATTTATAAAGTTACAAAATATTTCTATTTTTATTTTAAATAATCGATTTTCTTTACAGCTTTCTACTCACTAAAAAAATTATCAACATTTCCACAAAAATGATTAATAATAAATATTTTTCAGAAGCAAATCAGCATATTAGAGTGCTTCCTGAAGGATTGTGTAACACAAATTCAGCTTTGCCATCCACGGAATAAATTACATCTTAAATTATAACACAAAAGAGTTATTTTAAACTAATAACACCTGACAATATTTTATTTGTACTTCATTTCTGATCAACTAAATGCAGCTTTGGTGAGCATTAGAGACAAAAAATGTTTTAGACGGAGTATGGCATGTCACATGTCAGGACATGTCAACTTCCCAAAAAGAATTTCACGTCAGCTAAATATACATTTAGATTACTAAAGACCAGTTGATTGTTTGTGAAATAATTAATAAATGTTTTTCCTTTATGCTTTTTTAATTCCATCTAATTCCACAACCATCAGTTATTCTCTCATTTATAATTGCATTGATTTTTATTCTCAAGTCAGTTTAGTACTGAAATGTTACGCCAACCAAATGGCTTGGGTGTGAAGGTGCTGTACGAAGGCAAAATGAGCAGAAAGGTTCTTGCCGTGAATGTTGACACCCTGAGCATGTGTAAGCTCAGAATACGGCTGGAATCCCCCCTATACAGAAACGCTGTGATGTCTGGTGTCACGTTCAGCTTGAGAACCCCGGACCACCACCCACACAGCTGGAATGCCGGGCATGCGCTCCACACACCCGCTTTGGGCTGGAAAGGGTAGACAGCACTTCTTAAGGCAAAACAAGGGGGGGAGAAGAGTTCTGGAAAACTGGAGGTGGGGCTCCACTCCAAAAAAGAGCAGTGAATCTCAAAGGGATTCGCATCCCGTCCGTGTCACCACCCACTGTGACGGCGATAGAAGAGGCTCATCCATTAACCTTCGGCTCGGATCGGGGAAATGATCAATGACTGTCTATCAGCGCTGCTTTTCCCTCTTGGGTGATCCATGAGGGAGAGAGGCATGGGATGGAGAAGAAGAGGGTAGGCAGGGAAAGGTGAAAGGGCAGAGGAAGAGGGGAGGAACATTTTTGGAGGAAGGGAATTGGGGGAAAGAAAGAACAATAACAAAACTCTACCTCCCATGTTTGAAAGGTTTCCTGTTCTCATTCGGAAACACAGCTCAGGTATGACTGCTGGAGATCAAACAGGAAGCATTTCAAATGAATTCAAAGGTGAAAAAGAAACAAATGTGTTCGAAAAGTCAAAATATTTGATTAGAATTTTTTTTTTTTAAAGTAACAGTTTTGGTTATCATCATTTTTCTTTTCTTTTTTTTCTAAATACATTTTCTTTTTTAAATTTGTGAGACTTTTAAAAATGTTTTTTAGTTTGTTTTTCAAGGACTGAATCTGAACTCTAAACTCACTGAGCATAACATTTTACAAAACAAATTGAAATACTGAAAAAATAGTGTGATGTAAAAAAAAAAAAAACACCTAAAGTAACTGGTAACATTCAAATTAACGCGTGTTAAGTCAAAAATATTACTAAATAGATTAACTTATAACAACAAAATTAGTTTTATGGTTAAATCAGGTAGTTAAAATCATTTTTAAACAGCAAGAATTAAACCCTAAAAATATAGATATTTAAATGCTGAAACCACAATTGCCTTCTGCAGTTAATTATCTATATATTTTTAGTGCATTTATTAAATCAAAACCCTGAAGAGAGACATGTGATGACAGCATCTTAAATGGAGAATTACAGTTTGACCGCATAGAAATGAAAAATGATTTCTACCAAAGGAAATCTTTTTAAAACTGTTATTTAATTCTAATGTCTGATTTGCTGTTTTTATTTGAAGCATGTATAGTCAGTTACATGTGTTTTATTTAATGTAAATATGATTCCATCCTTTCTGTGTAAATCAGTTTTTCTGTTACTAATTTTTCTTGATCATTTTCCTAGTTTCACAAATAATTATTACTATAATTCTTATCAAATTTATACTCCAAAAAGTTGAAAAGCCTGTCTTTCGTACTGTGAAATTAAAGGTGACACGATGACACTGATCAAATCCATTAAATACAATTAGATCTGTTTTTCTGAACAATTTAAACACACATTTCTGAATCATTCCTTGAGAATTACGTCAGCTGTAATTCTGTTGATAATTCTCTGAATATTTAACATAGAAATAACAAGCATGTTTATTAAAGTGTTTTAGAAATATCTACACAACTTTATTTCCTCCACAAAATTAGTTTTCCTAGTCTTTGTGTTTTATTGCATTCGTTTGATGGTTTTCAAACATGGTGTTATTCAATACAAATATAAGAAAAAGAAAAATACAAATATTTTGCTCAAAACAATTAGAATAGTGATTTCTTCTAAAACCATGCTTCCCAAAATAATTAAATACGAAATACATTTCCACTCACCTTCTTACTAACATTAAAACTAATGGGTTTAAAAAAACAGCTATACTTTTACAGTTACGTAAAAAATATATATATATATATTTATGTTTCAATTAATGTAGAGTGTTAAAATTGTACATTTTCTCTGTGAATATATACTACTATTAAAAACGAAGCAACAATTTTCTGTGCATGTTTTTGAGTTGCACATCAACCCTTGAACAGCGTAACATGATAACCTTTAAAGAGAATCCACTTACAGAACATACCAGAGTGTATATGAATTCAAATGATTTATAGAATGCAACATATGACAGCAGAAATTAGTTATTAATGGTTTGAAAAACACGTTTATTGTTTATAAATGTATAAATTTGGATTAAAAAACATAATGGAAAAGCCACTGATAATTTTTAACTTTTAATGCGTGATACATCAAAGAAGCAAGGTGTATCTCTGGAGTCAGTTATGATTTTAAATGGCCAGAAAGAAAGACAGGCAGAACATCCCTTGTAGTTTTCCTCGCAGCCTGTTGAATGCATTGCCCACATCAAACACTTTTAACAGAGTAACCACACAATCAGATCCCTTCAGATTGGGGGACAGAGAGAGGGAAAGGGAGGGGGAAATGGGCCCTTTCTCACTAAACAATACCATTATTTCAGCTCCCTTGGCCAAGAATGCCACATTTCACAGCCCACTACCCTCCTCCAGATGTCAATCAAAGCTCACTGGCGACTCAAGCGCCACCCAGAACCAGCCCTGGTTCGACCCACCGCTGTGGCCCGACCCACAAAATCTCCCATAACCTGTGTAAAATCGTATTAGAGAAAGGTGCATATTTATATTTATGTCATCTGAAGTATTAAAAATGGTGTTTTTAGTTCAAATGCACTTTTTAGAGATCAGTGCATTTTTTTTCGTTTTGTAAAGCTCTAAATAAAATTTAAAAATATTATTAATAAATAAACAACAGCCCTGTAGCAATGTAAGTTTAAGAAAAATAAATAAATCGATGTAAAATGTGCATTTGAACAAGATGTTCCTCATACATTTCCTAAACAAATCTTTAAAGTTTTAGTGACACAGATTTGATTTCTGATCAGAGTTATTGATAAAATATGCATAAATGCATTTTCTTTTTATTTCATTTTAAATGCATTTTTCTTTTTGTTTCATTTAATGTTAAAATACTTTACAATTTTATTTTATAATGTGAATCAGTGTTTTCACTGGCATGTTTACACGCGTGATCAATCAAAAAATGAATAAACAGGCTTAAATATTAAATATTATGTAGCCTACCTCATAACTGTATGAGATGCTTTATTGTGCTTTGACACAAACATCATCTTTTGAAATGGTGAAATGTAATTAAACATCTTTGTATATTCATATAGAACCAAGAGTCTGACTCTGAACTTTCATTTAGTTCACATCTGTGTCAGACCCTTCTAAAGTATTGAGTTTTGCATTAAATCTGCTAATAATCAAGAAATACTATAATATAAGAATGGAATGAGAAGTGATTGTCATCGTAAATGCTTCTAACGCATGTATTTGAGCAGTAGTATCATCCGAGATCAGAGCGGACGGCGGTGAATTTGTGAATGAGACACAGTGCGTCGCGCATTTGTTGTTCAATTAAAGTATGCAGCGGCGGTATCAGTTTAGCGTCCAATCACAGCACGAGTCACAGCGCCGAGGAGCTGAGGATTCAACCAACGGCTGGTCGCGCGGCAGAGACTAGCGCAGCAGCGGACCAATCAGCGGCGCGCATGCAAATGAGGCATTTGCTCCGGCTAGATCTGAATGTCAACTAGTCAAAGATGGAGTCTGACGCTGGAAGGCCGTGACGCCGCGCGTCTTTACATTTGCTCGTTTATTTTGCAGAGCCGCGCGGTAAGATTTTAACTTTGCGCTCTCGCAAACGGAGAGTCTCAATGCATTTACCATTTGAAAAAGGACCGAAGACGAAGGCGTTCAGGTTTTGCACCTTTTACTCAACTTTTCCTCTTCTCTCACTCTCGCTCTTCGTTTTTTTTTTTTTTTTCCCCTCTGGCGGAGTGTCCCTCCCTTGGTTCGCTGCCATTCATGAATTTGGGGTTCACTATGTGCTCTTCATGCATTTGGGATGATTGGGCGGAAATGGCGGGAGCTGTAGGGCGTAAAGGAGAGTTTGGATGGATAGGACCAATCCACTCGCCTCATTTTCATGCGCATCAGGACCGTGTGCCATCAAACCCTGGGTACGAGATCTCTTCTGTAGTATGCAGCGTTTATGTGCGCAATGTTTGCTGTCTGAGGAAACGGAGAAGGCTAGACGAAATGCTACTGTTTAAATGCACGCTCTGGTCGTGTGATCATCAGGTACGATTTACCCTTTTAAACGGTGTGAATTTGAGGTAAACACATCACCGTTATTAACTGTAAATTCGTTTGTCTGCCGAACTTTAGTTGGGCTAGTGATACTTTACAATTAATCCGAATAAAAACAAACACGCGAAACTGGCGAGAGCGTTTAATTCGAATTAATTCTAGTATTAACTCTGTCAGAATGCATCTAATGCGATTGTAAATTGTTGGAGAATTAATTAGGGTTAGACAGTAATTCGTAAAGTTTATTATGGTTATCAACAGGTTTTTGAAAATGCTAATGCAAATTAAGCAACCTGCTAAAGCGTTTTCTTACTTTTATAGCTCTGAACGCTGTACATCAACGTGTTTAAATGTGTTTTTGAGTTTTAAAAACGGTTTATAAAGTCGCATAATTTCTTAAACTTCACAGTGTTCCCACTGTCCTGGAAAACTAAATATTAGGGAATTTCAAAAGTGATTTCCAGGCCTGGAAAAGTACTGGAAATTCCTGTAGGCAGTGTAAGTTTTAATTATGCTCAGTTGTTAAAAAGCTATTTCAAGTCAAATAAATATTTGTAGTGTTTGTATTTTTTTTTTAAAATCGTAATTTAGTCTTTGTAAAAAGCTGGAAAGGTTATGGACAAATCATGAAAAATGTGGGCTCCCTGAATTAAAATTGTCATTGGTGTTTTGCACATATAAAAAAGCAAAACAACTGCCTCTCTCTGTTTTTGTTTTTGTTTTATTTTTGTAAAGTTTGTTTCGATTTGACTTAATCTTATGTAACTACCAAGGTCTTAAAAAAAAAAAAAAAGTTGCAGTTGTTTTAGGAATACTGTGATTCTCTCTTGTCAGAAGTGCTGACATATTAACTCGCTCCTGGAGAAAGTTAAGTTGAATCAGAGAGGCATCCATTTAAAAAGTTAGCTTTTTATTTAATTGCACTATTAAAACTGAAACAAGTTATTTTCAAGCTCTAAAAATTGTTTTCATTGCATAAAACAGAGCCCCACTGAGACAAACCGTAAAAGAAACGTGGGAAAGATGTGGTTTTAATTTTAATTTTGCCAAGCCTTCTTTTTAAATTTGTTTAGTGGACGTTGCCATCATTTAGTCATAGTTTGTAGATTAATTATTTGGTTGTGAGTAATACTTTTAATGAATTGTCATCTGCGCTTCTCCTTTGATTTTCCAACCAACTGTGCATGAGCTGTATGAAATCAAATATACATAAATCTAAATGCAATGCAACTGGTCAAATGTAAGGAGGGGAATGATATGGTGATTTGAACCATGTTTTGTCCATTGCCCTTTTTCTGTTGTACTACTGGCCAATCAGAAGAGCAGTGCAATATTAAAAGGGCATTGGCTGATAGAACAGAGCCCTCCACCTCCCTCTATTGCCTTCACCTCTCACCCTCTCCTACTCTGACATTATTTAACATGTGGAGGCCTGGAGACCTGGAAAACCAGGAAAGCTGACACACAGTACAAATTTACTGCAGACTGTAAATGTTTAACAAACATGCTTCAAATCGTTTTTCAGAGAGTATTATTTTTGCATTTTTTATTATCATTATTGACTCTTCACTTATTGTAAAAAGACCATATATTTAATTGTCAATAATATTTAATCATTTTATTACTATATTATAACATTAACACTGTACCACTTTATTTTTCAATGTCCTTATTACACCTTACATGTATTTACTATAGTAATAACAGTAAATTATAAATAATTACATGCAGTAACCTAAACTAAATCTTAATCCTAACCCTATTGTAAGTGCACGTTGTTAATTAATATTATTCAGCAACTAAATGTATATTTCACTGTATAACAAAGACACCTGAACATATAGTGTAAACAGTATTATTAATGTTGTTGTTGTATTAATATTGTTTTTAGTTGTTCTGCTTGCATTTTAATTTGACTGTAACTGCTGATTTATATATAAAATTAACAGAGTAAATTATTTTTAAATGGTTTATTTGGAAACAAAAAATTATTAGTAGTATTGTTGTATTAATAATGATGTTATATTGTTTTAAGTTGTGACTGCATTTTATTGCGTGTGTGTATGTATATATGTACATATCAAAATATATATATAATGCCTTGATATATTGATATATTGCAAAATAAATATATAAGGCCTATATACATACATACATATAGTGCAAAAGGCCTATGTAAATCATTATTTTTGTTGAAAACAAATAAAAATATATATTTTTAGGGCGTGTGTATATGTATGTATGTGAAGAGTTTATTTGCAAAAACGGATAACACCGTTTTTTTAATTTTCAAAAATCATGTTTTTATTGTATTAGTTAGCTGTTTTTTTTTTTTTTACCCAGTCAAAATAACTCATGGAAAAAAAACATGATTTCTGAGAATTGGTAAAAACAGAGATATCTGTTTTTGCGAATGAACTCTTCATATATTGTTGCTGATAAGGTGGAAGGTGCCAGTAGAAGTAAAAATGATGAGTTGAGGGCAAGCAGTCATTGGTCAGAGAAGATGGCTGTCCCTCTGTCCACGTGCTGATGTGCTGAGGTCAGCTGCTCTGACGATGTTGCACTACTGTACCATCCATTCTAGCAGTGCAATAGTATTGTCATAGCATTTAGCCTCTGATATGCTCAACACTCACGGGAACCCTGGGAAATAAGTGCCAGATCGGTCAGGTTGTCCCTTTACATAGATTAACCTCCAACTGTAACTGGTGTAACGCATGTGTTTGAGAAATAAAATCACTTCTTTTTTGGACTTCAAGCTGATTTCAGGCCTCATTTGTTTCGGCGGCCTTGCCATTTCCCTCAGTTGTCGAGTTATCAGGTGCTAGGCTTCGTTTGGAGCTAAAGGCCGAATAAAGGTGCACGGGTCGGACCCTCCCTTGTCACAGGTTAGCAGGGGGAAGGGAATGTTTTCGGTGGAATGCAGGGAGGCAAGTCCAGGGGTGGGGGATGGTCAGGAGAGGGGCCCAGGACTGCTAAACGTGTCTCTCGGCATTGCTGAGACTGTTCTTAACATAACTGCGTGAATCAAGCCTATAGGCTCTGAATCATGCATACCAGGCCTATATGAGCGAGGCGAGGCACTACACAAGGTGTCTGTACTTTCCCTGTAACTATATGAATATACTTTATGAATTTGAAGAAGTATAGGTTACTCTATTATCATAACTTCACAAGAAACACTACACGTGAAGACTGTAAATGTGTCGTTATCAGCTCTTAAGTGATAAAAATTGTCTCTGCAATGAAATTTGTTCATCAAAGTCGGTTTTTACACCGAGGCAGTGGTGCAATTTTAGGAATACGCCTGGGGTTAAACCTTAACCCTGTTTATCCATTGAGGTGGGAAACTCTCAGCAAGCGGAGCACCTCAACCACTCTAGTAATGACTGTGACTTGTCGGGGCACGTTTGCAAAGCTTGCTGGGAAATAGTGGAATGTGAGGAATGGGAGATTATATGTGTCTGCGGTGCTATCATATGGGACACGTCATCACACTCTTCAAAATAAAACTTCCTAAAGGGGTTTTCAGATGGTTGAAGAACCATTTTTGGTTCTCAGAACTTTCAGTGATTGGTTTTTAAAAGAACCATGTTTAACTTAATGTGAAGAATGTTTTTCCGCTATATCACTGTTAAAAGTTTCAAAAAGGGGGGTTGGCAACAATGCCATATAGAAGAACCACTTTTTCTACTTTAAAGAACATTTAGTCCAGTAGAAAGGTTCTTCATGGAGCCATCTATGCCAAAGAACCTTTATTTATTTAAAAAAATAATTGTTAGTTGAATGGAAAGATTCCATGGATGTTGAAAGTTCCTCATGAAATCATAAATTCTGATAAACACGCTTAAAAAAATAAAGGTTTTATTGGCATCTATATGGTTTCATGAAGAGCCTTCAACATCCATGGAATCTTTCAATGGGACAAAATGTTTTTATAAAAAGGTTCTTTAGATTCATAAAATGTTCTACACGCTAAGAACCAAAACTGGTTCTTCTATGGAATCACCCTTTCTTATATTTAAGTGAAAAACAGGATGCTTTAACTCGCTCAATAGTCTGTATACTTTAATCTGATGTCACATCTGCTTTTTGGTTACGGAGAAAAAAACAAATTTGTATGCGTGTTTGGTTTTAATATCAGTTACACCTTGTTTTGGCTTGGTGGTTTAACTGTGTTAGACATGATGCAACAAGTTAATTACCACTGAATTGTACTCCAGTGTTTGTGCTTATCGAGTTTCATTTGAAGGTCACTCAAAAAGGGTCAAAGACCACTTGAGTTAAACGGTTAAAAGGGTTATTAAAGCTTTAATCGACTCAAATAGTCTTATAGGCCTCGGGATTGTCAAGCTGCCAGAATGCGGATGTGAAACTGTCCAAAGGAGGTCTGGTGTCTTAAAACCACTACATTGTTATTCGTGATGAAGTAACTTAATTTTAAAGCAAACTCCAATGTGGTTTGCTGGATCTGGTTGAAATCGAGTCTGTGTGACACTTAGATCCAGTTAAAGTCAAAGGGCAGTCAATCCATACACCCTTAACACACTGGGATTTATTTAGAGAAAACCTGTTTCATTTGTCATTGTCACTGATCAAAGTCTTCAGGTTCAAATCTTCTATTGGAGAATTAACCTAGTTGTTTTCATCAGACACGTTCCAAGAATATGGTTCAAAATAGGACGAGAAATTCTTCAAGTGTAAAATCAAGTGTAAATATTGATTATTAGCCTCATGTCAAGCTAAATTTAAAGTCTTCTTGCAATAGTCTACAACCAAATGTTGCTTTGTAGATAATGACTGACTTCAGTTTAAAGAAAAATCTTAGTTTTTGCAATAATAGGGCTGAATGGTTGAGCTTGACAAATGTAGTCCACACTGAATTCAGATATAATTTAGCCTACTTCATGCTATATAATGTTACTTCATTAAGAATGTTATTTTTGTAAGTAAAATAATCCAATAACAGGGTTGAATGCTACATTTCTTTTTTTTTTAATAAACAAAAGATTGAACTGTAGAACCGGACTGTAATGAATTCATTGTCCAAATGATGTTTGTTTTATGATGTTAATGTTACATTCAGTCATGAAGGTCAAGACAGGCCAAAATCACAATTTTAATGGACAGCTTGGTCTGTAAGGTTACGCAATAATAGTTTAACAAACAATATAAATAAAAATATCTAATAATTCTCACAACAAAATCACAAAATTGTTCCTCTAATCAATGCCTCACGTGGAAAGTGCCATAAGCTTTTATTTTGCTGGCCATTACAATGTGCAAAGTGGGATTTTTTTTTTTCTTTTTTCTTTTTTTAAATCGTTTTGAGTTTAAACAACACGCTACTCCTCGAGTTCTAACGCTTGATTTACACAGAAGGAGCAACATACCTTTACACGGGCTGCCTTTTATGATAATCATTGTACGTATACCTATCGATATCTGTGGTAATAAATGTTAATTTGGTAATTTATAATGCTATTTTATGGTCATTGGGGAAAGAAAAAGATCATTTTAGCCTGGTTATCGTTCCTCTCTCTCAGGTTAAAATTGGTTGACGCAACGGAAATGAAGAGAAATTAGCGCGAGATCTTACTGTACGAACACGGTAACGTTAGCGGTATGATATAAACGGTCTAATTTTCCAATTATGCTCCAACAAGCTGATTATCATAAAAGGAAAGGTTTCCGTTCAAGTCGAGTGCACACACTATATAGTCTTTGCCGCCATCTTACGGACACCGTGCAGAGATTTTCCTGAAGATGTCCGTTTGTTGGATTAATTCAGGTCATATAAATTAGCTATTAAAAGTTTTTTCCCCTCCCTTGCCTATTTTATCACCGTTTATATATATATATATATATATATATATATAATTTGCCGTACGTCACCATCTGAAACACAAATGAACACAGTTCCTTATCCTCTATATATGGTCTATTTGTGAACTCAAACTGCTTTGCTAAGCTTTTAAAAGGCTCCCATGCAGGAACCAACGATGGTTTAACTGAATACAACTGGAAATGAACCTTTTACACGTGCTGGTATTATGAGTTTTGTTAAGTTAGAAATAAATAACAACAGAAGAAGTCTAAAATAAAGCACTTTAATATTTAATTTCAATATGCTTATGAAAAATAGTAAATAAATAGCAAAACATAGAAACAGTTTTAAAATTACTAATTTAAGTTACCCTATTATATGCACATTCCTGCATTATTGAGGAGATATGATAAACAAATGGAGAAAAGGGAAGAAAAAAAATTGCCCAATGAGACCTCAAAATCCTGCAAACCAGTTGGTTGACATGCAAAAGACTAAATACCTTCCATCAAAGGTCTTAATTAAATGCACAGAATATAAAAGTTTTATAAAATGGTTAAATAAAGATTTTAATCTTGCTTTACAAATAACTACACAAAAGCATTTAACTTAACATGACTTCACAAAAAAACTTGGCAAATTCCGTTTAATCACAATTATCTGCCAGAAGTGTAATCTTACCCAAGCTCAAGCTAATACTGCAAATCAACCACACAAGCGCTGTGTATCAATACACAGTTTTAAGGCAGGAATGGAAACTGTAAAAGTGAAACATACTAAATAAAAAGTTCATATTTACAGCAGTTAAGAAAAAAATCAGTCCTCATGTCTCTGTAGATGTAGCTGGGTTATCTCGGGCACAATTATCATCTAGTCCACAGTCACCGTCGTCACACTCACATTGCCGCTGTGTGGGAAAGATGTACTGATAATGTAAATCAACTTGATATTTAAAAAAGGAAAAATAACCTCATCAATTTAAAACAAAATTAACAAAAAAAAGTCTAAATATATAACAGAATGATTAGAATGAAAAATAAAAGTGAGTGTGCCATTCAAACCTTGATGTTGGTGGTTTTGAACATGTGCTCCGAAAGCTCTGCGATGGGCTCTTTAGTCTGAGACTCCACAGCGGCCTCATGTGGCAGCTGCAAATAAAAGCAAAAAACATTCATAAAACACCAGCACCTGTTCATGATACTTACAGATTTGAAATATATATATATATATACATACGCATACATGCATGTTAATATTTATAATTAATAATATAAAACAATTATATTGCAGTCTACTTAGCCAGGACAAACTTACCAGGACAAGAGGGGCTCTGAAGAGGTAGCTGAAGGGGTAGTTTAGAAGGTTGAGGCAGGAGATGGAGTATATATCTGCATAGCGCAGTAACTGACTGGCAAAGAGGGTTTTTGTGGAACCACAACGTAAAAGACTGCCCATTTTCCCATAGCACAGATCCATGCCGTACGTCACCATCTGAAACACGAACAACTTTAAAATAACAGTTTTAGCACTTTAAGAGATGACTAGAGTTTTTCTGGTATAAACACACAATTCTGCATATTTTGCATGAAGAAGAAGTCAGATGTGAAAACATGAGAAGATCCTCAGAGCTCACCTTTATCCTGTTCTGAATCGCACTAATATCCGGGCACTCTTGACTTCCACTGTCTAAATGCCTGATGGGATAGAATGAGAGGTCAGCTGAGACGTTCATTTGATGTTGATGTTTGTGTGCGTTTCAGGTTTTTTCTGTCCATAAATACCCAGGGGAAAAAAAAATACATTTTCTACAATAAAAATAAAAAGCTAATTAATATCAACTAAGGACAGTGCTCTAGCGCCATCTAGCGATCACGTCAAGTATTGCACGTGGTGACTGTGATAACACTTCAGAGTGAGAAGTCATCATACTCACTGATATAATTCTGCAAGGAAGATGTCAAGATGTCTTAACTCCTCAAACATACCTATAAAAAGACACGAGACACTATTTTTATCCATTCTTTACCAAACAAGGAAAAATTATTCTATTAGATGAGCGCACACTCACTGGCTTTGTCGGCCCACACGTGCAGCTCCTTCACAAGCTCAGGAACCACCAGGAAAGTCTTCCAGCCTTGACGTTTCTTTGACTTGAGGATATCGCCAAAGATGTGATCCCCCACATAGAGGATGTCTTTCCCCCTAACATCCAGCAAATCACAGACAATATCAGAAGATCCTAAGAAAGGGGGTGAACAAGGATAACTGACGTAAGCCAAAGGAGTGCCTTCATGCGAACAGATCATGATGAGGAGAACATCTGAGTACCTCCTGAATACACTGTCCCATGCTGAAGCTCTCCTGTGTATGTGCCGATACGCAGCTTCCCAGTGTCCTGCAACAACAGGAGGAGGATGAGATCTGAGTGCAGTCCAAACTTAAACTAGATGTTTGCTGATATTTCACTAAACTCAATGTTTCTGAAACTATTCAGTGTACAATGTTACTTATGTACTACTGTTCAGCTTTTGGGGTTGTTTTTTTGAACTAACGCTGCATTTAATTGATTAAAAATACTGTAATATTGTTAAATATTATTTCAATTGAAACTAACAGCTTTTTATGTGAATATTTTAACATGTAATTTATTCCTGTGGTGTAAAGCTGAATTTTCAGCATCATTACTCCAGTATTCTGTGTCACATGATCCTTCAGAAATCATTCTAATATGCTGATTTGATGTTCACGAGTCACTTTTATTATTATTATTATTATTAATGTTATAAATAATTGTGCTGCTTCATATTTTTGTGGAAACTGTGCTACACTTTTTTGCATTCTTGATGAAGAGAAATAACAGTATTTGAAATGGAAACTTTTGTAACATTCTAAATGTATTTCATTTTAGAACAATTTAATGCCTCCTTGTTGAATATTTATTTTAAAAATTATTATTATTTTCAAACAATTTTACTTGCCTGAAACTTTTGAATGGCAATGTATCACAAAAATAAGCTATAAAAATAATCAGCTGCAAAAATTGTTAAATGTCTAGGTTTGTCACCCCACAAAGATTTCTATTATTTTATAACAGAATAACATTTTATAATATAATATAATAGATCATATTTAGACCATTATTATGACATATCAACTACATCTTTTCTTGATGAACAAAATTGAATTATAATCAGCATATTTAATAAAAATATTTTTAATAATATTAGGTAATAATAGGATTTATGTTATTGAGAACAAAACCCTTCAATGATAAATGGGGGTAAATGCACTTTATCCAAAGTGTAATGTTTGTAAATGTTTTGTAAAATAGGGTCTAGATATGTTCTTGACAGGCTTCGGATTCATATTCTCATTGTTATTAAATAATCATGTATAGTAGCCTTTTTACATTAAAAATGATCAAAAACACTGAATAAATGCTTTATTTAAAAGAGAGTAAAGCTTTTTCTGTATATAGGTAGCAGCGCACAGCATGAACTCACCGTGTCTACTTGTCGTAACACTGTCCCTCCTGCAAAGAACATGGGCTTCCTCGTGTCCACCACCACCAGATCAAAGTACGAGCGCCACGGTTTCTTGGGGTTCTAGACAACACGATTCATTTCAGAATCTGAATATCTTTGTGTGATCAAGAAGAGTTGATCATAAGCAGTTTCTCAGAATCAACACTAAACACTGGTTTTTGTGTCAGTTACAGAGTGATCATGCTGCTCACCTTAGAGCCAGCCGGAAAATCCAGTAAGTATTTCATAATAGCCTAATTTGAGAAAATATATAATACAGTGTCATTAAAATGGAATATGAATATTAATGACAGCGTGCAACGATATGCAGCCTGTCAGTGGCAGTTTAAATTATTTCTAGGGGTCTGGCGCTCTCCTTACCTCGGTGTAATTGAAGTCGCTGTTGGTGGCCAGAAACACTTTGGCGACCTCTTTGATACGGCTCAGTAACACGGGAAGACGAGGCTAGACAAAATGATACATATATGAATGCCACAAACAAATAGCAATAATAATTTGAGCGATTTGAGGAAAAAAAAACATATATATATATATACACACACATACATATACATGTAATTACTACTTACGTCTTTAATCACATACTTGTCCAGGTTCTTCAGTGTTCTTTCCTTCAGAGTGCCCTATAGGACAAAAATAACAATGACTGATTAAAAACACTGTAGTGTGAAACACTTACATTATATGGAATGATTATAAGTGATTTGGGTAGGTGATTTGGTTCAAAAACATTTTTTCTTTACATCCCGATGGCAATCACTAAGTTAAGTGGTCTAAATGTAATTAAAAAACTAAATGTATTTATATCGTCTGTATTTATATTGTCCTACCTGCCTGTCAACATATGTATTTGCATACCTCTGCACACCTCTTCATGCAAAAATACGTCATCAGAACTGAGTGAGAATGGAAGGCGTTATTATTGTAATTATTATGCGCTCTGTGCTGTAATGTTCAGGTTAGTCTCTGGTCTACTGGTGTTTTGGAGGAGGTGTGGGTTTGGAGAGTGATTTTATGCTTTCAAAGCTAGCTTGCTATTGCTAGCTTTTCCGAAATTGCCTACCCTACCTTTAAAGGTAATCGTATTTTAATTGGAACTAACTTTGTAAGTAAATTCTTTCATGAGAGGGTAAGTAAAATAATAAATTTAGTCAAAATAAAATTGGTTACTGTGTCGTGAAGGTGATCCATGGCATCCCTCACGTCCTGAAACATGCTTCTGTGTGACATGAACAAGTCACCGTGTTTGAACCCTTTCTGGCAACTAAGTGGGAGAGAAACAATGAGTGAAACAGATTGCTGACACTTCTTGGGCATATTTCAAGTTTCCAAATAAACCCATCAGGGATAGCAGTTTTATAAGGACTCAACATGATCAAAATTTGGCTGAAAAAAAAAAAAACTGTTGTTCATAATCTATTACATACCTCCTGTTATCTGATTGGTAGTTTATACTTTTTTATAGGGTGACCATACGTGCCATTTTTACGGGACACGTTCTGGCCAGGATTTCTATATTGCCTAAAATATCCAGGTTTTGGCTTTGTTTTCCTGTTTTCATACTTAGTTTGACCAATTAGTTTGACCAATAACATGCAGGCATTGTACATAATTGACCAATCGTGGCATGTGAGAAGGTGGGATCTACAGAGAACGGTCATATATCAGGCTATATATATATATCAAGCTTTCGAGGAATGTTTATTTGTTCATCTCCCAATCATCATTGTATTGCACAGCACTACATTTAGCAATAAAACCTACAGAGCTTTGATCATAAAGCTAAGCAATTAAATATCATCTTACTAAGAAATATTATTGGGACAAAAGGAGTGACAACTGATATTTATAAGCATTTTATGTAAGCAGTCTGCTATACTGTTATAAAGATATGATTTACATTACAAACTAGAATTTTATCATGCTTTTTGCCCATATAAACTATTATTCCATATGTCATGCTTTGCAGAGATTTTTCTATTTAATCATTTTTTATATTTACTTTAATAATTTTTGGCTTGCCAAGGCTTTGTTATCTGGTTGCTAATGTGTTCTGGGTTTTAATGTGTGCCGTGTGAACCTTCCGAAATCATAAAGTTTTATTGATATCCCTAGCTGTAATCGTAAGCAAGATTAATAGTGATGCTTGCTTTAGCAAACATTGTTAATTATGAATATCATTCACATGACGGAGAGACAGTGAAGCTGTAAAAGAGCCATAACTCTTGCAATTATAAAGAATATTTGTCTCACTTTTTGTATCTGGTGCTTTTGGTGAAGAAGTCAACCAGGCACGCATAAAGATACGTCTCTGAGAAAAGGAGAGGGACAAATCATGTTAACAAAATCAATTATCCTTTCACACGTCCATGTAAATGTGTACCTGTGTACGCTGTACCTGATAGGTTGAAGAGTGTGTTGAGGATGTAAAAACGGTCAGTGTCGTCTCTCTGGATGAACTTGTTTGGATAATACTCATTGACCTGTCCACTGCAAACAGACACACGTTAATGAGAATAACAGCAGGTAAATATGCTTCCTGACACACCATATATATATATATATATATATATAAGCATTCGAAACATGTCGGAAAGCTTGTGACAGAACAATAACAGTTTGTCACTGAGCTGCCCAGCTAATATGTCACAGCAGCCATCGTTGAGAGAGCGCTAACTACTGTTCTCAAACAACTGATCCCTTGCTAAATAAAACCGTGCCCACAATACCCCATGTCGGGTGGCATCTGATGAAACACCCTTTATTTATGCTGTCTTATACATGAGGAAACTCATAGTGCTGATCCAAGCTCTCTTTGTCCTCAAGTGTGAGAATAATAATAAAAACAAGAATGATTTTTTTGTCCTGATGCCGCTACTGTTCTTAAATCTGTGTGAATATGAACGTGTAAATATGGTTGTGTATTTGAAAAGAAGTGCCAGAACCCAAATCCTGAAATATGTAAGTGTAAAGCATAAGTGAATGGTCCAGTTATACCTGTCCTCAACATCTTTCATCAGTCTGAGAAACCATACTAGGAATTCAACAACAAAATCTACACTCCATAACTCTCTTCTATGGCAGGTGTTGGATATAAATACACTACTAATATGAGTTCATCATGGTTGGGTGGTTGGGTCTCAGACAAGACATTTTCCACAAAGAGAGTACAAAATAGAGGTTAAAACTTTTTTCTTCTTAATCGTGTTGTTCATCCACCTCAGGAGGTCAAATTAAATGTTTTATTACAGGTTAAAGCAAAAACTAAATCCTGAGCATGAACTTTTTTCTGGGGGCGGGGTGGGGTGGGGGGCAGGGGTGGTGGGGGGGTTCAGCACATGCAAAGCATGCAATGACTGTGGCAACTTTAACATTTGAAAGGATACTATGGCAAAGTTAGTGCTTTCCTTATTCAAACTGACTTTGTTTTCATGAATATATGGTTGACCTAAAGAATGAAAGCTGTATCATACACATGGAAAATGATGAGCTATATCACCTCTTATCGACACTAGAAGTGCGACAATACACTTAGCTCACAAGATGAGACAAAATACAGACACTTGGTTCAGTAGAAAGAGACATTTTAATACTATTTTTAAGAAATGTTCAATGACAAAATATTTGTCTTTTAATTACAAAAAGTAAAACAATGCAGTTGTATTTAGAAATATTTGAACTAATCTAGGGCTGTAACTAATGATTATTTTGGTAATCAAGTAATCTACTGATTATTTTGACAATTGAGTAATTTATATTTTTTAGTAACACAAACAGACCTACGTGAAAATCAGGCTTTAGTATGACTATTTATATATAAACTAATGATGAGGCAATAATAATTGGCTCAAATAAAATATCAAAACCAAGTAATTACATGGTTTTATTGAACAACACTGTTAAAATACATAATGTAATATGCCTATACAATATGAACATAACCAACTTAAGTGCATTATGTATTATAACAAATACCTGCAGAGGGCACCAACGGCCTGGTAATGTTTCGCTTTACAGCGTGATTTAACGACGTTTAAATCCATTACATTTTAATATTTTGCCTCATGCAGAAACTTTTGTTTTGAAATCGTGATGTACATGGCATATTTAGGCATAGACAAATAAACTAAGTTTGATGTTAATTTTGATGTTTATATAATGTTTATTAATGTTCAATGTTCATGTAGACTATATATATATATATATATATATATATATATATATATATATATATATATGGGTTGTTGACGTAACATGGCATATTCACTGTCCCACAAGATAAAAATGAATATAATTAATATTGTTGTTATTTAAAATGCAGTAAATGGTTAAACATTTCTTTGTCCTGTTGTCCTGTTTTCAAATCTCAAAATTGTCCTATGGTGTGACTGTCTCAAGCATGGTTCAATAAATTACAACTTTTATAAATAATAATAAAAAAAAAGCATAAAAATGTTAATAATTATATGCCCCCAGCATAATTGTACAAGTGTCTATTTTAGTAAATGACAATATTTTTTTTTCATCCATATATTTTTGAAAGGGTCACACTTTATATTAGGTGGCCTTAACTACTATGTACTTACATCAACAAATAAGTACAATGTACTTATTGTGGTCACATTGTATTGCAAAACTCTTTTGCTGCTATTGAGGTGGGATACGGGTAAGGTTAGGGACAGGTTTGGTGATATGGGTAGGTTTAAGGGTGGGTTAAGGTGTAAGGAATGGGTCAACAGTGTAATTATAAATTTAATTGCAGAAATTAATTACAGATGTATTTACATGTATTTTTAAAAATATAAGTACAATGTAAAAACATGTATGTACGCAATAAGTGCATTGTATCAAATTATTAATTTAAATGTAAGTACATAGTAGTTAAGGCCACCTAATGTAAAGTGGCACCTCTGAAAGTGTAGGAACTTGATACATTTTGTCTCTGAAAACCATGTCCTCTGGTGTGACACCATATCCTGATTTTAAATTGGCCAATTCCAGAGAAAACTTTAATTAGCTGAAGGACCCCATTCATGGTCATGTTACTGAAGCCCCCTGTGAAGCCCATGACATTAGCAGATGGTAAATTTTTGTCTCAGAATTGTTCAAATATTTAACTTTTTTGGAACCAGTACAAAAGTGTTAGGTTTTGTTGTCCTTTGGTGTAACACCCCTAAATTATATTTTTAAATTAAAAACTGCATGTTAAACTACATAATCATGGAAAATTATGCAAATGTATGCTAACTGCTAATGACAGGTTAGCATGGAATAGCAAGGTCATTAATTGACAGAAAAAGGCTGAAACGTCCTATAACAGAAGGAATTGAGGGAGAGAAATTAGTGGAAGAGAGAGTACACTGAAATTGTGTGAAACAGACATCCTAAGAGAACAATGCAGAAAGTAAATACAATAAAAATTATGCCTTAAAAAGAGTACCTATATAGTTTAAAAAAATTAATTCACATCTTAATGAATATAGTTTGAATATCAATCATATTTAACTGTGCGGGGGTAATCAGTAACATACTGATTGACTAAGAGACTGAATTTTGTTGATGAAAATTAATTTTTTGTTTCGTTTAAAATACATGTTGATATTGTTTGTATCAAAATTAAACTTTCTTATGGAAACCCGTTTCCGCCACTAAATAAAAAAATGTAAAATGTAATTGCGACTTTTTATCTATATACACATATACACATATACACACACACACACACACACATTGTGTATTGCAGCTTGATGAATTTGTGTAAAAACGAAGAGCATTAACTTCAGTTTAATTTCCAGCTCTTCTCAACTGAACATTTAATTGTTGCCAAAATGGTGTCAAACCAGCTTTTCACTTAAACAGGTTTTGTTCTTTTATTTTGTTTATGATAACACAAATGTGTCTAGGTGTTTCTCTCTTTGTTTGCAGATGAGTCAACACATCCAAAATAACTTGTTTCCAATTATGGCTTAGTGAGCACATCTGTAAGCTTGTATTGTTATGATTAAAGAAAGCACTGATTAATTTTTAAGGAATCAGTTTATCTGGTTCACAAAACTGGTCTGAATGATTTGTTCATGAATCAGAGTGATTAAGATATTAAAGGAACACTCCACTTGTTTTGGAAATAGGCTCATTCTCCAACTCCCCCAGAGTTAATAAGTTGAGTTTTGCCGTTTTGGAATCCATTCAGCCGATCTCCGGGTCTAGCGATAGCACTTTTAGCATAGCTTAGCATAGATCATTGAATCCGATTAGACCAGTAGCATCGCGTTCAAAAATGACCAAAGAGTTTCGATATTTGTCCTATTTAAAACTTGACTCTTCTGTAGTTCTGTCGTGTACTAAGACCGACGGAAAATGAAAAGATGCTAAAAGTGCTATCGCCAGACCGGCTGAATAGATTCCAAAACGGCAAAACTCAACTTATTAACTCTGGGGGAGTTGGAGAATGAACCTATTTCCAAAAAAAGTGGAGTGTTCCTTTAAGTTTAATAATAAGCAATAATAAGACCTTGAGTGCATTAACTTGCGATATTAAAGACTAAATGCTTTGCTCTGCACTGCTCTTGACCCTGCTGTTTCTTCACACTGGGTTTATTGCCTTTCAGCCTGGCTCTCTTTAATGTTTTGTCCCACGCAGCACTCTACTTTGTTGAAATCTTCTGTTGTCAGTGAAAGGTTGAGGGGGCATTTGCGAGCAAACTCTCACTCAATACACCACTGACCCTCACTCACCCTCTCAGGTACTCAAAGCCGTGGGTGCACACCAGGATGTTTCCATTGGAGTCTATTTTCAACAGGTTCCCATAAGTGGTATCATACACCAGACCTCTGGAGAGAAGAGGAGAAAGAGAGAGAACATTTGAATGAACCAGCGTCTGGGAGCATTCAGACAAGTGAATAATTCATAGCAAAATATGGCCCTCTAAGGAGTTAAAACAAGAGTTCATTCATATTTATATTTTCCCCCAGCAGTATCATTGAGCAGAGAGTCATTTGGTATTCAGCCCGTTTTAATGATGACCTCAAGCGACCTTCTGCTTTATGAGAGCCTTGAGACTGGTGTAACGCAGGACGTTTCTATTTGTATGGTTGCCCAAAGTCTCTCATGAATGGTTTATAATAGACTCAAAAGCAACTAAAAACTGACTGATTTCCAAATGAAAATGAAGTTTACTTAAGGTCCACTTATACTTATACTGTCTTATACTAAAGAAATCAGTTCATATTGGACTGATTCAATTTTCACTTTTATTCAGCAAGGGTACTATAATTGATCAAACATAACAGTAAAGATTTCCATTTCAAATAAATGCCGTTCTTTTGACCTTTCTATTAATCGAAGTATCCTGAAAGAAGGATAACCAAAATCGAAAACAAAATTTTCCATAAAAATATTTAACTGTTTTCAACACTGATAATAATAATAAATGTTTTTTGAGCAGCAAATGAGCATATTAGAATAATTTCTGAAGGATCATGTGACACTAAAGACTTATGTAATGATGCTGAAAATTCAGCTTTGCATCACAGAAATAAATTTTATTTTAAAATATATTAAAATAGATAACTTATTATAAATTGTGATATTTCATATATAATTCATGATTTCATTTTAATTTACTGTATTTTTTTTAATGCTGCCTTAAGAGCATAACATACATTTCATTTAAATGCATTTATTTTTTAAAAATCTTATAGACCCCTTTTTTTCTGAAGGACTAAAAGATTCCCATGACCTACATTTTGGAATTCATTGCATTATTGTATACTTTTGTTACTGTTGTTTAAATGTTAATTTTTTTGCTTCTTGTGACACTTCTCACTGAAGTGAATTCAATAGAATCACAGTGTTTTGTGATGCAACATCAACCTCTAGATACAACGTGCATGTAAACATTGTCAATGTTGTGTGGACACACAGCAAGCCTCAAAAGCCTTAACCATGAGCTCACAGACCCGATATAACCTAATCCAGAGCCATTAAGGGAGCAACACTTACCGCGTGGGGAAGGTGGGGTCGTACGTGTAGCCCAGCAGCTCGTGTGGGTATCCGATTGACACCAGCCTGTCCCTGAGCAGCTCAAAGCCCAGACTCTCATACTCTGGAGACTTATACACTGTTCAAAACAAGAGAGTGGATGTGAACGAAGCACTTCACACATAGTCTGACAGCTTTTCCCAACGGCGCTATAAACGCTCTCACCTGCCAGAGTGTAATCCATGTCGAAGCCATAGCACTTGATGTTTTCAAGCGTCAAACTCCGGTTCACAAACACCCTGAAGGGAAAGACAGGAGGTTGTTTTCGTTACTTTGATGGTTAGGTCAACATTACCTTTCTCACAGTTATCGATTAGCTTTTATCCACAGTAACTTACACTGCACTGGAGTTATAATTAAACCCACAACCTCAGTGTTGTTATTGCCATGCTATATCAGCTGATCTACAAGAACACGTTATACCGCCAAAAAAGTAGAGTTTGTATTCAAACATGTGCTGTGCTTATCACACGGTCCTATGTATCAAGTCAGCACAGTTTAGGTCTGTTCTTATCAGGTCCCTCACATATGACATCAGTCCAGCTGGTGTGAGGTAATTGCCGCTTAAAAGACGTAAAGACGTAGAGTGAAGGAACAGCCAACTGGCAGTCTCTCTCCTTGGCAGTTTGGCCAGTCACGTTTTTATATGGAAAGTACTGACTAAGAAATCTAAAAATAGTAAGACAATGCAATTTGATTGAATCCAAAGAAATTTTAAACGTAACCACCTCAACAGCCAATTAAATGGAATATGAGAAAAAATTGAGTTTGAAATATTTTACATGAGAATTTTACGTATACAAATGAACTACATATTTGTAGACCGTTTGAGTCACAAATAAGAAGAAATGTGAATTTTTTGAAAGTCCGTATTAGACTAACAGAATTCCTCCAAGTGTTGTCCCAACTGGTTAAATGCAGTTGTTGTCTTGTGATATTAAGACACTTTTGGTAAGACACATTAAGCACCATTCAGTCACAATTAAGGTTTGTGTGTATGTAAAATCCTCAAAAATAATAGTTCATTTGACATATTAAGTGTCCACACACACACAAACATACACATTTAGATATATCAATACAGATCAATTTATTGTGGTACTAACTGAATATATTTGTTGAAAAAGAAAGCTAGTTGACTGATGAATATTGTTTTTGAAGTCTTAAAATCTCTTAAAAGCAATAGATTTTTTTATGGTGACTCACTAGATTCCAGCTGAAGGTGTAAAGCAGGTTGTGTCGTTAGTCATGTGTTTGCAACATCATGCAACTTCCTTGTCATTTTTTTTTTATTTTTTTTTTATGTTTGATAACATAATTCCATTGATAAATCATTCAAAAATGAAAATTACATTTACTTAGTCATTACTGTTCCACAGAAGAACTAAAGTCATACGGATTTGGAATGAAGTGAAGAAAATAATAATAATTTTGGGTCATCCATTAAAGCAAGTCTATGTCCAAGACCTTGATCGTGACCAAACACAGTTAATTATCTAAAACAGATGTATGGCTGATCATCTACGGCTAATGATTCAAACTATTCAAAAAGAACAGGAACAATCAGTCTTTTATCTTTAAATAGATAAGAGTAAATCAAACAAACAGGACCAGCTAACTCAGTGAATGGATAAATGAATAAATAAATAACAGATTAGTAGTTCACTGAGGCAAAAGTTGTAGTTAATGGTTTGTTAATAGCAAGAATTGGACTTTTAAATAAAGTGTGACCACATGCTGTTGATTAATATTGCTCTTCTGTAATTACACTGTAACACCTTAAAATAAATAAATAAATTCCTTTAAAATTAAGCAGTTATTGTTTTATGAATGATTCATGGTGTTGTTATTGTTTGAAAAAAGTTACATTTTGTTTAGATATTAATATCTGGGACATTGGTCCAGGTAGATGTGAAAGTGTGTGATGCTTTAAGTCATTCTGAGGCAAAAAACCTAAAGTCTGTCGGTGGAGCTAAAGTATATTATCATCTTATAGTGTTAACAATCGATATGAAATGTCATTGTGATAAATAGAGGCTTAATTCCCACTAAAAACATCCCATTACTGAGCCTGATAGGCCTGTTATAAAGAAAACTGAATGAAGACACTTGCTAAGAATAACCTGACTGCAAAGAAGAGAGAAAACTGCTACTTAAGTGGTCTAACAAAAATAATTTAAATAAAAACAAATTAAATATATGAAGAAATGCCTGCATACTAAGACCTGTGTTTCTGAGGTTCGTTGAACGCTGCGCGTTTCACCTGTGTAAGTGTGTAAATGTGTCAATGCACCCGTTCTTACCTCTGATGCAGCTCTTTTTTGGCGGCGCGCGTCTCCATCGCGAGAGTGCGCTTCAACAATCACTCTATTATGATCAGCTGTGTGAAGCTGTCACCAAACTCCTCTTTGCGCTTTAAGTCGTACCATGATGTTGACATCACCAGTGCAAGTTTTCCATGGGGTTGGCTTGTAAACAGGAACCCTATGTACGTAATTTGGGCGTATGTGGGATGCACGCGAGCATGAGTGAAGTTTGATGTCGACAGGCGGCAGATTGTGTTATCAGAGCGCCGCACGCGCTCTCCTCGCGACGCACAGGTCCAGTTCAGCGCCCAAACTCTTGACAGTCGACACTGCCGAGCTTACCACATTCATGAGCATTTACAATTAACCTCACATCAATATTTCATTTAGCGCTGCCTTCCTCCCTTCATTCACATTCACGAGGAGAGAGTATGTCCCTTACACCGGGGCAAGTTGTCACTGTGGCTGTGCCTCAGTAACTATAGAGACAGAAGTTGTCAAGTGTGTTTTATAAATGTTGCAAATGTATACATTTTATTATTATTAGCTATTATTATGATTACATTATTATTTTATTTCTATTATCAGGCCTACATAATGAAGACACATATATTTATTTTGTTTTTATTTAAATTATTTATATTTTATTTATTTTTAAATGTTGACAGGACTACAACAGTTCAGTGGCAGATTCCTCTTCTGACAAACTAAAGGGATAGATCACCCCAAAATAAAACTTTTAGCAGTGATATTTTAGTATTATATATTATTATTTATAAATATTTTGAATCTGCTTTTCTTTTTATATTTTCATTTTAGTTTAAGATTTAATTTTACATCAGTTTTAGTCATTTTAGTACTTGAATTCATTTTATTTTATTCAGTTGCCAAGGCAACATTTCTAATTTTCATTTAAGTTTTTAGGTTTTCACCTAATATTTGCATTTTATTTTATTTTCAATGGTAAACAACTGGTTGATCATAAGAAATTCAAAATATCTTTTTTTATTCATCAGAAGAAAGATGCCTTCCATTTTTAATGGGTGTTAGTTTTGAGTGAATAATGTGATATGTATTTTGAGAATAGACGATCTAAAGACCACAGGAACAACATTTTAAAACATTTATTGTATTTGAATGAAAGAAAAACAGCCACTTGGTAACATTAAGGCAATTTTCTGAGCAATTTTGGTAGCCTCATGAATATGATTTATGAGAGTTTCCACATTACTTAGTCATTTGGTGGAGTCCAATAATTAATTTGATAACTTTATGGTGTGGTAAGAAGTCAACACACCTCTGAGGATTCAATAGATACTCAAGCCTTACTAATCACTCTACAGAGCCATCCAAGAAACAGTGTCAATAAAGTCATTGCATCACAGCCGTTGTATCAGGCCAAACCTGAATCAGTGTCCCTTGGCGTGACAAAGTACAAATATATTGATTCAACATTCAGTTTGCCTCTAATTGAAATTGGATTTTGAGTTTACAAATGGGATGTGGCTTACAGTTTAACACACTTGATGTCACTAACAGAATAGCCAAACATACCACACAGTCAGCAGCCAACAAAACAGAGAACGACTATTGGGTGTAAAATGACTTTTTATTGGTCAGCTTCTGATTTGATTACGTGACTTTCTGAACTGGTTCTAAAGCTTGGTAGATATGGTGCTCTGGATGTCGTTTATGTGTACTGAGCTCAGTTTGGACAGAAGTGAGTGTCTGCGTTTCTGGTGCATTCTCTTAAAGTCCTCTGCGATCTCCAGAACAGTTTTATTCTTTGTCTCAGGCACGTGGAACCACACGAAAACACCAGAGAAGAAGCAGAACACAAAAAATACGAGGAAGCAGAAATAATCCAAATGCTCCTGCAATGGAAAAATACATTAGAAAGGACTAATTAACTGTGAATAAGGCATGTTTCTGTGAATAAGGCATGTTTCAATGGTGCATTCAATCACTTTATAGGCCGGGACACACCAAGCCGACTTCAAAGAACTAGCGGCGACGAAAGCCGACGGTGTTGTCACTTCGCGTCGGACCAAAGAACTGCGCTCGAACACACAGACTACAGCCGACGGCAAACTAACACGTGCGTTCTGCACATGCGTGAGAGGAATTAACTGTCTATATCAGCAGCTATCAATAGTATATATGTGACCCTGGACCACAAAACCAGTCTTAAGTCGCTGGGGTATATTTTAGTGGAGCGGCTAAGTGATATAATCGTTCAGTTTATGATACAAGCGTGAAAATTGGCATGAGCAGTCTCCATGGGTCACTTGACAAGAAAATTGTCCGAGCCACTTGAAATTTCAAGATAGCGGCCATTTTTCAAGATGGCCGACCCCTTAGTGGAGCAGTTAAGTGATATAGTGGTTTATTTGGTGATACAAGCATGAAAATTGGCATGAGCAGTCTCTGATGGTCACTAGACAATAAGCCACCCACAGCTAATTGAAATTTCAAGATGGCGGCCATATTTGTTTAGTTAGTGACATAAGCATACAAATTGGTATGAGCAGTCTCTAAGGGTTGCTTGACAAGAAAACACTCTCAGCCACTTGAAATTTCTATTTTCAAGATGGCCCACCCCTGGATCCTCAAAAGATCAATTTTCCGATAGAAATTGATTGTTTTTTTCTAAAGAACAACTTTTAACGCATCAAAATACAGTTGTGTTGATTTGTTGATTATAGATAGATTAGACAAGAGTGAATATCTGCACTACCAGGGCACATTTGCTGCAGACATGGCAGAAGCCATCATAACAGTTGAGAAAACTAACTGGGACAGATGTTTCATTTGTCAGCAGGACACCAAGGAAAAACTCATTCATCCGAGTTTATTCAACAGAGAGCACAATCGTACTGGTTATGATACCATTGCAAGAAATGTTCCATTATTTCATAAGATCAATGCTCTGCCTATCTTACTTAGTCCAACCCGACTAGATGAAGGTGATGGCATAGAAAACACATTGACAAGAAACAGAGCAAAATATAATTCAAGCTGTAAACTTATGTTCAATAACACAAAGCTGGAAAGGGCCCAAAAGAGAGCATCTACTGCTGCTAAAGACACTGAAGATACCAAAGATATCCATGTCAAGAGGCCAAGAGGATCCCAGCCCTCGAAAGCTTTGTGCTTTATATGTGAAGATGAGAGTGCAATGTCCCCCTTACGAGAAGCAATGACGATGAAACTTAATGAAAGAGTCAATGAATGTGCCAGGAAGCTCCTTGCAAAGCTTATTGTTGGTGATGTTGTTGCACAGGAATTTAAATACCACCCTGCCTGTCTTGTTGGACTGTACAACAGAGAGCGAGACCATCTCAATGCCATCAAGCAAGAGCAGAGCCTCAAAAGCTCAGCTTTTGACTGGTATCCCTCTATTTGTTCAGAACTTGTCATCTACATCACGGACACGAAGACCACAAGTGACGGCACGGATCCAGTTATATTTAAGCTTGCAGATCTAGCCTCTCTCTACAAGCAACGACTGCAGCAACTTGGTGTCGAATCACCAGATGTGAATTCAACCAGACTGAAGGAGCAGCTGCTTTCTAGCATACCTGAGCTAGAAGAACACAAGGCAGGACGTGATGTACTGCTTGCATTCAAGAAGGACATCAGCTCTGTTCTTTCTGATGTAAGCAAATACAGTACAGCTGACGCCATTCACTTAGCCAAGGCTGCCAGCATTATACGTAGAGAGATGCTTAATCACAAGATAAAGTTTGACAACAAATTCCATGAGGGATTTGTTGAAGAATCTGTTCCACCAACCCTTCTTCAGTTCATCTGCAATATTGAACATGGTGTAGATATCAAGTCACATTTGAATCATGGGGTATTCAAATCAGACATTGCAATTGCACAGTTATTGCAATACAATTGCTACTCTAAGTGCAAAGATGATGCAGCATACCACCGACACTCATTAGGCCGCGAAACTCCATTTGCTGTATACATCGGGATGGCGGTGTATGCAAAGACACGAAAACGACAACTTATTGATATGCTTCATGAGAATGGAATTAGCGTCTCCTATGACAGGGTGTTGGAAGTTTCCGCACTGCTAGGAGAATCTGTAGTGAACCAATATGTTGTAGATGGGGTTGTATGCCCACCGATTCTGCGAAAGGGACTCTTCACCACATCTGCTATGGACAACATTGACCATAATCCCACAGCAACAACAGCAAATACCTCCTTTCATGGTACAAGTATTTCCATGTTTCAACATCCAACCCTTAACAATGGCGGCCAGATAAGGCCACCACTCCACCTTGCAGATAACAGACCAAAAAAGGTTTCTGAGATTCCTGAATCCTTCTCTAACATCCAACCAGCTTTTTTCAATAAGAAAAACCCAGAGCCCCGTACTGTAGCCAACCTACCATTGCCAGAACTCATTGTATTCAGCAGAAACTTTGCACCCGAGTATGAATGGCTGGAGAAGGTTAGCCTAACCCAAGAAGTCAATGCTTCTTCCACTATAACATGGTCAGCCTACCATGCATCCCAAAGGAGGAGCCAGGGTTTTAATGTCAGCATTACATCACTGCTTCCCCTCTTCCGAGACCAGGCCCACTCTGTCGCAACAATAAAACATGTTATGGACAAAGTTAGGGATACAGTAGCATTCCTGAATCCAGGACAAACGCCAGTCATAGCTGCTGACCAGCCACTATATGCTCTTGCAAAGCAGATCCAATGGCACTGGCCAGAGCAATATGGAGAAGACAAATATGTGATCATGTTTGGAGGTCTACATATTGAAATGACAGCGTTTAAATCTATCGGAACGCTACTCAAAGACAGTGGATGGACTAGTGCTCTCGTTGAGGCTGGGGTAGCCTCACCTGGTACAGCAAATTCATTTCTTTCAGCATCAAGTGTAACTAGAACACGGTATGCACATCAGATAACAGTATGCAGTCTGTATGAGCTCATGAAAGATGCATACAATGCGTACAAGGAGGAGACACCTGACAACCCTAACACCACTTTTGAGGTGTGGTGCACGGAGCAGAAGAGTCCACAGTTCAAGTTCTGGTTTCTCATTTATAGGATGGAGCTGACCATTCTCATTTTGATCCGATCATTTCGAGAAGGTAACTTCAGACTGTACCGTGAGTCACTGTTTGAACTTGTCCCATACTTTTTTGCCAACAACAATGTAAATTATGCTCGATGGCTTCCAATACATCTTTGAGACATGATGTGCATTGAGGAGCAACATCCAGAAGTGGCTGCAGAGTTCCACAAGGGGAACTTTGTAGTACATAAGTCAGATAGGGCTTTCTCTGCAGTGGCAATTGATCAGGCTCATGAATGGCTCAATGCTGTGATCAAAGGTGATGGGGGAGCAGTCGGGCTGACAGAGAACCCATCATCACTTCGAAGATGGATGTTAGCAGGTCCAGAAGTGAGCCATCTAGTTGCGAACTATGAAGCTGTGTCAGGAGCTAAAGATGTGAAGAAAGGTAATCATCACCATGAACAAACAGAGGCTGCTCAAAAAGCATTATTTGAGAAAGTGAAACGACTCACATCAGTGATGCGGGAAATGGGTAACCCTTTCATGGAAGAATCAGATGATCTGCTTGTGTTGGACACGAAGGACATTGTTGATGTCAGTTCAGCTGAGCTGATAGCAGTACATCACCAACAAGGCAAAGAACAGTTCAAGTCTTTTGTGACAGATCTACAGAGCCTTGACAGTCCATGCTCTTTCTACAAGCCTATCAAGAAGAATATGGTAACTTTCTTCAAGCACAAGCCAGTTGTCAGTGGAACAAACTCCAAGATGATGGAACTTAAGGGTGACTACCAACTTTTCTCCCGACTATTCATCTCTTGCCAGAACAGGCAGTGTGACTTACAAGAGTTCTTCATGCATGAGAACCAATCAGCTCCCGCCTCTCTCAGTGATGGAGGGAAACTCCACACGTGTACCAAATCACACCTGGCTGATTTACTACAAGCGAAAGTGACATTGCCAGAAAAAAAGCCAGAATCAGATGTTCTTATAGTGGATGGATCAGCTATGGTGAATACACTGCCACCACGTTCAAGCAAGACGTTTGATGAATATGCAATAAATGACATACTTCCAAGAATAGAGACATACAGCCATACATACAGGCGGACGGACATTGTGTTCGATGTTTACTGGAAGTCCAGTCTGAAGTCTGAGGCAAGGTCAAAACGGGGAAAAGCAATCAGAAGGAGAGTAACAGGCACAGGCAAAACTCCGTCAAACTGGCAAAGCTTCCTACGGGATGAAAACAACAAGCAGGAATTATTCCATTTTATTGCTGATAAAGTAACAGAAATGAAAACAGCCAATATAGTCATTGTGACGAAGGGAGAAGATGCTGTTAGCAACCAAACTACTAACCTGGATGCAGTAGCCCCGTGTAGTCATGAAGAGGCAAACACGCGTATTTTCCTTCATGCCCAGCATGCAGTGGAACAAGGACACAAATCCCTGATGATTGATGCCAATGACACAGACATTTTAATCATAGCCACTTCTGTTATGCCGTCTTTGATGCAACTTGGCCTGGAGAAAATGTGGGTGACGTTTGGCAAAGGAGAGAAGACAAGATGGATCCATATACATGAGGTGGTTTCAGCCATAGGACCAGAGAAAACACGTGGTATCCTCTTCTTCCATGCCTTCAGCGGTTGTGACATTGTGTCATCCTTCCATGGCAAATCAAAGAAGTCTGCCTGGAAAACATGGGACATGTGTGATGAGGTCTCAAACACATTTGCAAGACTCAGCAAATGTCCCTCTGCAGTGGAGGAAAGTGACCTGCAAGCTTTGGAGAGATTTGTTGTGCTAATGTATGACAGGTCCAGCGAAAGCCAGAAAGCAAAGACAATATGACTTGATCCCACCAACTCAAGCAGCACTCAAAGAGCATGCCAAACGTGCTTCTTATGAAGCTGGATACGTGTGGGGACAGGCATTGAAGCGACATCCACAAATGCCGAGCCCATCCGACTGAGGATGGGTTAAAAAGGACGAAGAGTGGAAAGTCTTCTGGACTCCACTTCTACCTATTGCAGAGTTGTTGGGAGTTGACCAAATGTGGGTGCAACAAGGCATGTACTGGAAGGTGTAAGTGCTTCAGATATGGACTCAGTTGCACATGCCTATGTAGTTGCCCCTGCTAGAACCTATTTGCATGTTTCTTTTGCCAGTGTTAGTCCTCTATGTTTTCGGTGTAGGCCTATGGCTCGGCTTCCCCTCGCCACATCGGCGCATCATGTTTTATTTTGTCACCAGACTATCACTGTGACATTTTCAGTTTAGTTCCTTAGTATTGTTTGAGATACTTTCTGTTTGTCATGGTTCCATGGCTGTGTCAGCCAGAGTCGCTGTTTCCTCTGGATCTGTTCTTATTAACATTCAGTATTAGTCATTGCTCAATTTTTTGTTTGGTGCACTGTTCGTTCAGCACCACAACTGTGCTAATTTATTAATCTTATTTTTGTTTCCCCACCTCTTAGTATATGTTTAATAATTGTTAGTTAAAAAAACACCAGCAAAAAAAACCTCCCTTGTGACTGTTACCTTGTCGTGGTAAGGGAGCTTGTGTACCTCAATGAACCCTGAGAGCTATGCCGGTGGGAGGCAACTCCTGACAGGCTTTACCAAACTGGACAGGTCATGGGTGAGGAGTCAGACAAAAGCCAGTCAAACTACCTCTCTTGACAGTGTCTTTTGAGGAACCCAATACATTTCTATGAGAAAACGTATCATTTAAAGATCCACATGGCGGGTGGCAGTAATCCTGAAAAATTGCCGCCATCTTGAAATTTCAAGTGGCTCGGACAATTTTCTTGTTAAGTTACCCATGGAGAATGCTCATGCCAATTTTCACGCTTGTATCATAAACTGAACGATTCTGCCAAACATAAGCACTTAGCCGCTCCACTATTTGTAGCAATAGCCAAAAATGCATTGTATGGGTCAAAATTATCAATTTATCTTTCATGCCAAAAATCATTAGGATATTAAGTAAAGATCATGTTCCATGAAGAGATTTTGTAAATTTCCTACCTAAATATATCATAACTTCATTTTTGATTAGTAATATGCATTGCTATGAACTTCATTTGGACAACTTTAAAGGCGATTTTCTCAATATTTCGATTTTTTTGCACCCTCAGATTCCAGATATTCAAATAGTTGTATCTCGGGCCAAATATCGTCCGATCCTAACAAACCATACATCAATGGAAAGCTTATTTATTCAGCTTTCAGATGATGTATAAATCTAATTTTCGAAAAATTGACACTTACAGGTGCTGTATGTAGGATTTTGACTCTACTAAAGCATAAAAATACCATAATATGTTTGCAGATATTTAAGAAACATGCTAAGTTAACATACTTGTTTATCTGAAAAACAATGCTACAGTCAGTTATTCTCCTTTGAAAATGTGCATTACGGCCCGGAATTTCTGTGTTTATTATGGTTTGTGAAACTCACCCACTGCCAGTTTACCCAATTGTATTTCGGCAACCCGGGTTGCCAGTTGGCGGAAAACACAGCGTATTTAATTTCATTCATCGTCATGTGCGCTCATTTCTGTTGGTGTCGTGAAAAAAACTGTCTCCAATATTTTGAATTTGGACTGCAATACCTAGTTCAACCGCTAGGTGTCAATCCTACATACAGCACCTTTAAGACTGGTTTTGTGGTCCAGGGTCACATATTCGTTATTCAAAAGAAGTAACCGAAACAAAGATATATGAGATAAACGCAGATATACAGAATGTAAACAAAGCAGCGCTTGCTTACCATTTTGAATATCAGTAACGTTGACAATTTTAATCATTTTAAGCAGCTCACGTTGTTATGAAGACATTCGCGTATTAAAATGATTGGGAAAGATCACGTAACATTTAAACAGCCTTCTGTCTGTACCGCCTTCATTTACATGCTTGTTTTCATCACTTTCGCTTTAATTCTCGGGCACTAACTCGTTTGCTAAACTGAACATTCATTCAGAGTTCTCACCCTCGTCGACGGCCCCGTCGCAAATCGGCAAACTGCGAGATGGTCCTCACTGCAGAACACAAGATCCAGGGGGTGGAGTTGGATCTAGATCCAACTCCTCCCACCTTACATAGACCTAAACCTACCCGTCTCCACCCCCTGATCCATAAACCCACCCATCTCCACCCCTAAACTTACCCATCTCCACCCCTAAACCTACCAATCTCCGCCCCCTGGATCTTTTGTTCTGCAGTGAGGGGCTACTGCAAACTGCTGCCGACGTGAGCCTGAGGAGAGGAACACACCAAACAAACTAGCCCGACCGTCGCTCGCTGTCCAAGCCGACGGTCGGCTTGGTGTGTCCCGGCCTTATGTCATCTTAGACTTATACTGCCCACTAGTGGTGCGGATGTATGCAAAAGCACAAGTTATCAGATTCCAATGTAGAAATGCACAATTTACATTAAGCCATGATTAATTTATTAAGTGAAAGTGTTACATAAGAGGAGTAACCAAATAAACCGAGTAGTTTTAATTTGATCACAATGTAAAAATGGTAGCCTCAATAAAGTGACCCGCTCCATGTTTGGGTGTGCGATATTTATCGTCTACGATAAAATCTTAATTGTTCTTTTAACAATATGCGAGCTGACATTATCAAGTGTGTCATTGAAAAAACAACAACATATCTTGACAGTTCAAAAGCAGTTACTGCATGATGAAGCCTATTTGTATTTATTTAATATGCCCCTATAATTCAAGTTATAAAAGCAAAAAAAAATGCTTTTTATATTCATAAGATATTTATATGCTTTTTATATTCATAAGATATGAAATAGTTAAATAATATCACTCAAGCAAGAGTGCCATTTTCCAGAATATTAGCATGTAAATGTGATGAAAATTTTGTGCAACAGTTCAAAAAACAAGTTAATACTGAACGAGTTACAATTTAGACAAAATATTGTCTGTTTTTTTTCTTTCTTTCTGTTTTGCCACTCACTGGAGCAGAAAATGTACACGTCTCAGAGCAACACACAGCAGTGTTTCGTTTCTGAATGAGTGTGTTTTTAAATGAATCATCTGAGTCAGTGATTCAATGATCCATTCGTAAAAAAATACAGCCATTTGATTCACTTGTAAATGAATCAGCTGTTTCCAATGAATTGTTTGGATGAATCATTCAATGAATCACTCATAAAGGGATTACCACGGACTATATAGTGGTTTTAGTGTCCTAGTTATTTATCAAGCAAAGGTCTAAGCATAAAAACACACTAAGCAAAATTTTTTTTTTTGTCAATATCACACACCCCTAGCTCCATGTAAAATAAAACAGTTTTATTAGGCGACTCGTACAAACTAAAACTTCATCTCATGTGTGTGTGTACATCTTTTAAACATTTTTCAAACATACCATTTCTCTATGTGTAAAATGTTTCTGCACCTTTCATTTTTCAGCAAAAAACAGGGCATACAATGAAATGCCATGAAATGATAAAGGCTCACCACTATGAGCGGAAACAACATGCCCACCAGGAAGAGTCCTGTCCAATTAAGGATGCAGGCTACCATGAACGCTGGAGGTTTATAGGACTGTGTGAAAATCTCACCAGGAAGTGGTGCTGTCACCCCGGCTGTGGAAGAGAGAATTCACAAGAGTATTGTTAAGACAACAAGGCTACAAATAAGCATCTAAACATCTCACTGCAGGAGAAAAATGTGTGGATGTACCTGGCCCGCTAGAGAAGAAGATGATGTAGATGAAAATAAGGACCATGCTGCAGTATGGCATCCAGGATACAAAGTCCTATAACAGCCAGACAAATATAATCTCAGGAATAGTTTCATATGGTATGAACAGTGGCTTGTTAGTCTCAAAAATAATATCAGTTTATTTAATACTTAGTTGCTGATTTGTCTTTAAGAAATAACTCACTTAAAAGTTGTTTCATTTCTAACCATGTTGTTCGAAACATTCTTTAATTCTTTGTGGAAACTCAAAATATGTAGAATATGCAGAAGTGTGAATGAAATTTGATAGCTGTGGCAAAGGTTTTCTGTGAATAATGTATTAAATTTCCGTTTCACACACAAAACTATCATATGATCACAGAAGATGTGGAATAAAGCACATGATTCATATAAACTACTTTTACTATACTTTTATGATGCTTTTTTTTTGTATTTCTGAAGCTTGATAGCTCCAGTCCCCATTCACTTTCATTATATAAAAAAGGGCCTGTGAACGTTCTCTAAAAAAAACTTATGTTCTCTAAAATCTCTCATAATCTTATGACTGCAGAGGACATGGGAAAAAGCACACGATTCATATAAACTACTTTTACTCTACTACAATGCATTTTTTGTCACTTCTGAAGCTCAACATCTCTAGACCTCATTCACTTTCATTATATAATAAGCGAATGAGATGTGAAAGCTGCGGAGAAGATTTGAAAAATGACAATTTGTTTATCAGTCTGTTTCTCTCATAAAACTATCATATGACCAAAGAAGATGTGGAATAAAGCATGTGATTCATATAAACTACTTTTACTGTACATTTATGATGCATTTTGTCATTTTTGAAGCTTGACAGCTCCAGTCCCCATTCGCTTTCATTATATAATAAGCACAACCTGAGACTTGAAACCTGTGGCAAAGATTTTCAGTGAATAACAATTTAAATTTTAGTCTGTTCCTCACACAAAACCATAGTTTGACTCCAAAAGACATGGAATATAGTGCAAGAGTACTACTTTTAATTCATGATGCTTTTTGTCTTTCTCGAAGCAGTAGTCTCTGTAATTATATGAAAACAACAGCATCTCTTTGTGTGTTGATAGATAATCATATGGGTTTAGAATGAGATTGAGTACATTTTTTAATGAACTATCCCTTTAAATGTAACAGCAATTTAAATCAAGTCACAATCAGCACTCTTCTTGTTAATAACTGAATTATTAGCCATGCACACAAACTATAACTTGCCTTCTCACTCAATAATTCACCACAAAGCCTATATAATTTGAAAAATATGATGCAATAAAACTTGAATAAAAAATAAGCAGACCTGAAGGTAAAGTGTAAGTGTGAGCAGGGCCAGTGAGCCGGCCATGCACAGGTAACCCCTAAAGAGAAGCAATCTCTTCCCGGTGCTCTCGATGATCAGCACCTGGATAAAAATAAGACAGTAAACAACCACACAAACAGAAGATTCCTTTAAACCAGGTCACAGCATGTTTTGAGCTTAGATGAAATATTTGGGTGGTAAAGAGCGGCTCACACAGGCAATAGAGGTGGAGACTTCACACAGACCCGTCCCCAGGGCGGCATAGCGCAGGTTCTCCTCGGCGATACCAGCAGCTTGAAACACATCAAACGAATATAGATAGATCTGCGAAGACATAATTCACAGGCCATATGAACAACAATATCTTTAAGTTCTATTATTCATCTTTGAAACTGAATGATGAAAACAAAGTGGCTTTCATCAAAAAGAAGAATTGAGCGGGAAGTAAATTATCTTGCAATGTGAAGCCGTAAAGCCCATTTCCTGAACAGACTGTGGCATATGGTTGTGTGTAAAATAAGCATTCTCGGTTCAGTCGTTTTCAGGTGCGGGCGGCACTGCGACTTTTTGTGACTCACAGCATTGATGCCGCAGAGCTGCAGCGTGACGAACGTGACGAGGATGGTGAGGAGCTGCCAGCGGACGTTGTGGTCGAGGAAGAGGTCCATGAGCCTGTGGACCTTCACGCCCTTTAGGGAAGCATGTTCAGCCAACATCTCCTCCATCTCTGGTCCAGGGTCCTTTTTAGCTCCCCACAACCTGCGCAGAGCTGAGACATTTTGAACATCACCAAATAACTCGTCAGAATACATATTTAAAATTTTAGCCAATGGTGAGAATGTGTTGTTACAAATTCCTAATTTAATTTTATTGTAACTTAAAGTTGCTAGAAGTGTTTGAATTCATGCACACTACTGTTCAAAACACTTATGCTCACCAAGGATTATTGTTTTTGATCAAAAATACAGTAATAACATCAGTAATATTGTGAAATATTATTGCAACTTAAAATAATTGTTTTCTATTTCACTATATTTTAAAATGTAATTCATTCCTTTGACACAAAGCATTATATTCAGCATCATTACTCCAGTCTCAGTGTCACATGATCCTTCAGAAATCATTCTAATATGCTGATTTGCTGCTCGAGAAACATTTCTTATTATTATCATCTTGAAAACAGTTGTGCTGCCTCATATTTTTGTGGAAACCTTGATACATTTCATTTCATGTCATAATTATTTGATGAATAGAAAGTTCAAAGAACAGCATTTATTATTTAGTAACAGCATTTAAAAAAATTATATACATATATATATGTATGTGTGTGTGTGTGTGTGTATCTGGTATTCATCATGTTATGGGGACCAAATGTCCCCACAAGGAAACAAGCTTATAAATCATACAGAATAAAGTTTTTTGAAAATCTAAAAATGCAGAAAGTTTCCTGTAAGGGGTAGGTTTAGGTGTAGGGCGATAGAAAATACAGTTTGTACAGTATAAAAACCATTACGCCTATGGAGAGTCCCCATAAAACATGGAAACTCAACATGTGTGTGTGTGCGCGTGTATAGGCTGTCAAATCGATTAATCGCGATTTATCGTAACCAAAATAAAAGTTTGTTTATGAGTGTACTGTATTTTTATATGTATATATAATTACACACATACAAAGTTAAAACATGTATATAAACATAGAACACACAAAAAAAAAAAAAAAAACTTTAACAGTAATGTACTTACAAAAAATGTTCCAGTATATTTCAAAAGAACACTGGCCTCACATTTTGAACAAATGATTTCAGATGAATTTTGCAAGAAATATCAATGTATGTGTAAATGTCAAATGAGTTGTCTGTGGTTCTGACCCGTCTCACAGCCGTGTTTGTCTGCCTTCTCCAGCAGGAGGTACCGCGGGGACTCTGGGAGAAAGGGCAGAGTTACTAGCTGCAGGAGACCAGCCGCCCCGCTGAATGCCAGCAGCCAGATCCAGCGCTCCTCAGTGCCTAACACCTCACTGACACACACACACACACTCAAAACCCAAACTTTAAAGCTTAAATCTTTAAAAGTTTGGTTAACACATGAATGTTACAGGAAGATAAACCTCCTGTTAATGACGCACCTGATCCCGAGCAGCTGGCCAAAAAGCTTCCCGATTGAGACAAAAGAGGCCACAGACACACCAACCATCCCACGCAGCCTCTTGGGGGCGCACTCCAATATATACATGGTGTGGACAGTCAAACTCACACCTGCACAGACAGCACTCAAGCAGCTAACATAGAAAAATAGCACAGAATAAAAAAAGACCATGCATTTACAGATTTTCCAACACACCAGCGTTGATGCCGTATAGGACACGTGCCACCATGATCATCTCAAACGAGAGGGCGGTTTTACTCAACAACATCAGGACAGCTCCACAGATTGCCACCACATTGTTCAAAAGCAGAGTTGTCTTCCTATCGAGAGTTAAAAACACATACTGTACAAACACACTGCACTACAATGCTGCTCCTTGTTTAAGAATTTAAATACCACAAATTTAAAGTTTAAAGAAAATGTACTTTTTTGGGCTTCAAAATCTCAGCAGCCATTATAAAGCTTGGAAGAGCTAGGACAATTTTAAATATAACTCTGATTGTATTCATCTGAAAGAAGAAAGTCATATACACCTAGAATGGATTAAGGGCGAGTAATTCATAGGGTAATTTTCATTTTTGGGTGAACTATCCCTTTAAGAAATATTGCACTCAACCAGAACTTTTACATTTTTCCTTTTTTTCCTGTGCCAGTTACAGGAACAGAACAGAACAGAACCTGGAGAGAATTAATGTAGGTTAGACTGGTTAGAAGAACTTTCAGTGGCTGTTTGTTGCCTTAGCATAATTTCAGGTCAATTCTGTAATTAAAAGCCCATGTTGCTTATTGAATTATTGCCATTTGGTTATTGATTCACACTCTAAGAATGCACGATACCACAGATGCTTCTGAAAATGCAGAAATATGGAAGGATCCATGTTAGCACCTGAAAATCAACCTTGTTACACTATTACCATTCAAAAGTTTGGGGTCAATAAGGTTTTTTGTTGTTGAAGAAATTAATACTTTATAAGAATGCATTAAATTGATCAAACCTAACAGTAAAGACAATTATAACGTTACAAAAAATGTATTTCAAATAATAAATACAATTTTTCAGAAATAACAAATGTTTTCAACACTAATTGTATGAAATGTTTCTTGAGCAGCAAATCCACCAGTGCGAAATGTGAATACTTGTAATGTTTCCCCGGTCTTAAGATTTTGTTCAGGAGTGTATATTCAAATAGAAAACATATTTTAAAATGTTAATATTCCAGAATATTGTTTTTACTGTATAAAACATATGCAGAATACAAAAATTTGTACTGACACCAAAACTTTGAATGGTTCTGTATATCCAATGATATTAAAGGGACAGTTCACCCAAAAATGAATTCTCCCATCGTTTACTCTTCCTCATGTAATTTCAAACATGTATGACTTTCTTTCTTCTATATTTCATTTGTTTTTAACCACATCACCTCAAGTCAATGGAATTCAAAACAGCATGGATAATATCCAAAAAAAACAGATAATATCTTTCATTTTTGTGGCAAACTATCCCTGTAACATTCTTCAGCATCAGCCTATGACCTGACAAGGACATCTGCTACATGGATGCACTTCCAGTACCTTCCATACACGCCTGCCAGATGTCCAGCAAACAGGGTTCCAGCCAGCCCTCCCATGCAATATATGGACACAATGAAGGACCAGATGAGAGACATCTCCCAGGGCTCCAGAGAGCGGCCATAACGCTGCTGGCAGGTGCTGTTCACCAGCTCTTTAATAAACTTGCAATGTAAGCACAAGCCTCAGTTGGTTATGTCATTCATTTCATTTTATTGAACCACAGCATTTCACAGGTTAGCACCAACTCATAAGCTCTGATATGTATTGATTCTTTGATCCTTTGGGGATGCCACATCTTAAGACAGCAGCAGAAATGCATTTGATTAATACTGATTACCTCCAACCCCCCTATTTGCAGCTCAAAAGAGCCTGTAAATCAGCCTAAGGCACTTTATAACCAAACGTGGGTACTTACAATTGATGGAGAGTTAAGGACAGAGATATGGAAGCCATATTGAAAGGTTCCTCCTATTCCAGCTATGAAAATGGCTGCAACAAGCACAGGGCTTCTTGCCTGCAAAAATGGAACATTTGGAAAATGGAACGAAACAAAGAAACGAAAACTGTACAATCAAACTATGATGTAATGTAAGAGCTAGCCTACCAGCTCTCTTAAAGCCCCTGTCATTGTATGTGCAAATGCAGCGTCTTCTACATGGAGTCTTTATAACAAGTGAAGATGACAAAGCAAGAACAGAAATGACTAACTTACTGTTGATGTGTAACTTTGTTTCGGGTGAGAAAAGCAGGTTAAAGTTGACGAGTCGGATTCATCTTCACACATCTCTCAGGTAGTGGTTTCTTTTGTCACAAAAATTAATGAAACTAAAACATCAATACAGCAGTCTCGCCAACTTTTGAAATGACACTGACATTTGAGATGAGGTTACAAAAACTGCAATTTTATTTTAAGCTTCAATATTTGTCCACTTTCCACCAATATAAATAATATAGCAATCAATTTATAATTTCATCATCACAGATAAAGTGACCCAACTGTTAATTCATGAAGTCAATTTGTAGGCCGACCTGGAATGCTAATTCACCATGGGGTGCCCATGGGAATTTCTAATAGGATTTTAGAACAACACTTTTGGATTTATGAGTAAATTAAGTCTGCTGTTGGCATTAATTGAAGAGACATTTATTCAGCAAAATAATGAGTTTTTGTTCTCCAACATAAATTACACAAAGTTCTGAAACCTCTGATGTCGGTTAATTTTTCAAGCACACAAAGGTTTCAACATTTGATGTTTGACTGTTTAATTTATGTTTACCCATAAAAACAGTTCTCTGCCAGGTTTTAGGCCTCAAACTGAGTAGATGCAAATCAGGATGATTTGACATAGTTGTCAAACGAGTAACCGTTTAATCGCATCCAAAATAAAAGTTTTGTTTTTAAATGTGTGTATACTGTGTATATTTATTATATATATATATATATATATATATATATAAATACACACACGTACAGTATATATTTAGAAAATATTGCCATGTATTTTCACGTCTATATATATATATATATATATATATATTTTTTTTTTACATGTATAAACTTAACACATTTTCCTTAAATATATACATGCATGTGTGTGTATTTATATGTACATAATAAATATACACAGTACACACATATATCATATAAACAAAAACTTTTATTTTGGATGCGATTAATCATTTGACAGCACTTATTTTTAATAAAATAGACACTGAAGTTCATTCCATGGGAAACGTATCATTTAGTGCAGAGTGATTCCATTCAAAGCGATGTGATGGAGATGTGGGCGTCTCGGAGTCTTAGAGCAGGATGAAGCGTGTGAGACCGCCGCCTCGGACTTCCCTCAGACGCTGGCAGTGGCGTAGCATGTTCAACATGCCCACAAACCGTTTGTCCACCTTCAGCTGGGCGAACTCTCTGATGTCTTGCTCCACGATGAAAAACTGACCTGCAGGACACAGAAGGAGTTGATGGATGACCTCTTTCAGCCCATAAGAACTTATTAAATACCAGACCAGGATAAATGACCTTAGTTATCGGAGCACTTATACCAGTTCATGCGCTGGTGGCGTTAATAGTTTTCTGGAGCAAACAGTAGACTCTCAAATCTCGATATGACAAGACTGTTAATACATGATGGACTGCAGTGCTAAACGAGGTCAAATAAGCCTTTGACCAGCAGCTCTGGAAGAGACAGACAGATAAAATGGTAATACCCTTGGTGTCCTTTGTTTCTTGGTCTTTAAAGCGCTGGTGGAGCATGCGGGACACATTGTTCAGGGTTTTGACTGGCTGATGGAGGATCTTATATTTTGACGTCACAGCTGTGTTGATGCTTTGCACCGCTGCATTCAGCTGGTCGTACGTCACGCGGCCTTTCATGTACCTGTGACAGCACAAGTGAAGATGAAGAAATGGACTTCATGTGATTTGCAGTAACAATTTGAAAGATGCTGAATTATAATAGAACTGCATTACAAGTCTTCCATGATTGGTTAATCGTGGAATTCCTGTTCCAAAACCTAGTGAGCTCTCTTCCTTTCTGCTTTCTACATTATTAACTACTTTTCAAGCCAAAATGGAGCATCATAAGTAACCAATTTGAGACATTCTACTAATGCACTGTATCAACAAAAAAGCACACTGTACCTGACTCACCACTGATTTCAATACAGTGCAACTGTAGAATTCTGGGAGTGAAAATCTGAATTTCTCCATAGAGGAATTACGAGGTTATTAATCAATTGTTTATGCTTTTGTTGAAGACATCAGCTCACATTATTTCAACAAATATTTTTAAAATCACATTAAACAGTGAAAACTACATTACCCACAATTCTGCAAAGAAATGCCCACCAATCAGAGAATAAAAGAGTTCCAAAATTTGAGTTCAGGAAGTTTTTTTTTTTTTTTACATTTACATTTGTTTATTTATTTACATTTTTTTAACAAATACTTGTTTCAGACAGACCTCCTATGAGCTCTGAGATTGTAAATCAATGGTATATAATTCTGTTATTTTACAACAATTTTTGTAAACATTTGAACAAAATTATATACAAACAAAAATATATAATTTTAGATTGTATCTAATTTTTTTTCTTCATTTTTGCCACCAGTCTGCATTTTTTCAACAATTATTTTTAAAATAATAATAATATTCATGTTTAACTGCAAAATTCATGGTGAAATCTACAGGACCCATGATGCTGTAAATAAAATCCCACCAATAAGAGAGTTCAATTCCATGAAGCACTGCAAATGACATAATAGAGTTTAAGTTGGTCTGGTCATACCCTCAAAATACTTAAATATTTATATATAATATTTATATAATAAATTATGTAATGGATAATCATGACCATGGAATAAATAAATAAATATTATAATACTAAACTATAATATTTATATATATAAAATATGCTTGCTTCTATAGATATAATCAGCAAATTTAAAGGAATATATTTCACTATCATTTTCAATACGATTTGCAATGCTTCATGGGATTGTAGTTCTTTCTCTCACTAAAGCCGTTAAGTACACAGTCTTGTAACTTCAAATAAATTTATGTTGTGTTTCACCTTGTAGTTGGTTGGTTTGGTTCATGGCTTAAACTTTTTAACAAAGACTTTTGAATCCCAATGGAAAAAATTAATGAGTAAAACACTTGTGGAAGTGCACTGTTACACTCCATGAACTTGGATGTTAGCATGTCACTAAGCTAACAGCATGCTAGCCTACAATCAAAAATGTATAGCACATAAATATTAGGTAAAACAGCCCATTTGTAAATAGATTTTCCATGTTTTTGTTACTGAACAAAAAGCTCATCACAGTGTATTTTGGGATTGCCAAGAGACGGTATCCGAGACGGTAGCACACCGTTCAAAAGGTGTGAAAAAAAAAAAAAACAGCCTTCACAACAGCAGGTGGCTCACTGGATTTTGGAATACGGCTATTGTTTACTGTTCTTTACTATATTTGCTCACAGAGTTTGTTTAGACAGATGTGGAAGGACTCACGGTGGTATGCTGTCAAACTCTGGGACGGTAATGAACTCCATCTCTTTGATCTGGTTGCGTTGATGTTTCCTGGGCGGCCCCTGTTCCTGAGGGGCGGGTGGCGCATCTGTCTGCCTGCTCTGAACTGCCACCTGTCCTCCTCTGAAGACAACACAAAAAGCCAAATTCATCAGTTTCAGTCAAACAGAAGCCGGTTACGGTGGCTCATGGTTTTTGTGCTTCCTAATGATGAAGCTAACTGAATAAGGCACCATTCCACTGTGGTATAGTTAGGAAAGAAACACAAAAACAGGAAATACCCTTGCGGAGCTGCTTGCTGGCCTCTTTTGGGCATGTGTGGAGGGATGTTGTTCTTGAGGTGAAAGGCATCCTGCTCATCCTCCTGGAAAAAACCTTCTAGATCCTGTTGACAAGATCAATAAAAGAGAACCAAAGTAAAAATATAGCTTTTGATCATATGGGATAAAGTCATGGGCACCTTTGAAACACTGCTTCATGTAGCTTCAAAACCTCCAGAGCAGTGAACATATCAAACTTCGAAAGAGTGAATCATTTTGTGAACTGATTCGGTGTTTTCAAAAAATTTCTTAATGCTACAATTACAGATGTTATCTATAAAATAAAATAAATATGAATGAAAATATCACACCTTCAAATGCTTAAGCAAGCCTCTCTGCTCGCCCACATATCTCTCAAAGCGATCCAGAAGCTTGTTGATGGCAGAGACTTCTTGCTCGATTTTGAGAAGAGTCCCACGTTTGTCTGGATCTTTTGCTAAAGAAAGAAAAAAAAATCACATGAGACATACCGTAACAAATCATACCAACACCAAGGAACACAATTTAAAATGATAAAATATAAGTCAATTTGTGAACTCATTCATTATTTTACAGAACCAGGTAGTGATACACCAAAAATATTCGGCAGAAACAGCAAAACAAAATTCGATTTTGGTCAAAATGGTTTTGGAGTGTCAAAAAATAGTGATGTTTAATTAGACCTTCTCCGATGCTGTTTTTTGATTGGTAAACATCAGCAATTTGGACGCAGACCACCGCAAAAAAAAAATTAAGCTAGAATAGCAGTAAAAATTTGTTCGGCTATATCAATGGGTGGCTCAATGTTGAAGAACCTTACTCTTGACAGGTTTAATTTATTAAATTAGTTTAGGCCCATTCACACCAAGTACATATAAACTATATTAGCATGCACATTACCGCAGAATAATGTTCAGTTTACTACAGTAATGTTTATTTGCCACTTTAAATGCTCAGGCTCTTTAAAGCAGGATGCATTCTGATTGGCTCTCAATGTTTTTATCATTTATCAACTGGAAAAAAAAAATGGAAGTGATTTCAATATGGCTCTTTTGTGCTGTTATCGTTATCGTTGTGGTGTGGACTCTGCTATTCTTTTAAATTTAGAAGACTTTTTTACAACTATATTTATATCGTCAACGTTCTTGGTGTGAATGGGACTTTACTGAGTCACTCCAAATTAATGAGCAAAATTTTATTTTCGGCTAAATGCAAACTTTAATTTCGGTTTCGGTAGAAAATTATTTGGGAACACCACTAGTAATGGATATAGTAAATGCAGCATACCAACAGCTCGAAGCTCCAGGAGTCTTTTAATCATGGATATTTTGTTGTTAATATGTTGTGTCACTTCTTCAAGCTCACAGTGATTCATTTCTTTAAAGAGAAGATAAAAAGATTAGGGGTCAACGAGAGCTCACATTCAAAGAACACCTACTACCAACAGCCTAGGAACAAGCCAAACATACTTAGCAACGCCCTAGCAACCACCTAAGAACACCTTGGCAACACCCTAGCAAAGCAACAGTGTCCACTCTGAACACCTTTGCAATTGATTCCCAATAATTTAGCAACCACTCACAGCATATTAATGGACACACCACTATACCTTTATCTACAGATCATTGACACCTTAGCAACAGCTTAGCATCGCCAACTTAGCAACCTAGCAGAACGCAAATAGCCTACAGAAGGCGTATCTAACACAACTCAAAATATTTTCACCGTATATAAGCTATATGTTGAAATGTCCACATATTTTAAAGCTTTCAGCGAAGGCTTTATCAGTTCTTTGCGTTGTTTTCGTTTTGTTAGTCTTTATGAGCTTATATATGACACATATCGCGTCAACAAAACAACAACAAATCTGGTGACTGACAGTTCGCAGAGGGAAAGGGAGACACTACACACAGAAAACACTGTTTAATAGTTGTCCTGCTGTGTAAACGATCTGATACAAGCACAAAACACGGTCCACAAACTCTTCATTACTGTAAGTAGGACGACTGTTGATTGTCGCGGTTTAAAATACTTTTTGCATCGGTCTCAAACTAACGACACTGTTTTGAATAAATCGGCAACATTATAAGTTAAGAAAAAAACATACAAATACAATTAATGATACTCGCCTGTTTTATGGATTTGTTTATGGGGTTGATTAGTGCGTGTTTCAGAAAGGGATGTGAAGTCAAATCGCGCCAATGTTCAAACACACGCACGCGCAAAACACACCATGTGATTCGTCCACGCACTTTCGTCACAGAGAGACTCTTCAGCATTTCTCAGGTATTAAACGGTTATAACTTACTTTCTGATGAGGCAATTCCAAATATTATGTATTGTTTGTAACAATGGCTCTATCTTGATTTAACATGTATTTATGAATTTTTTTCTCTAAGTTTGTTAATGCGGTCAGATATTCTGGTAATATCAAAAGATCTTCTTTGAACAGAAGAAAGTCACACATACGCTGGTATGTGTTTTTATTTGTGTATTAACTTTTTATTTTAAGTAATTGTGCTTTTCTGAGTCTTAAACATGATGTCAACTAGGTCACATACATTCACATACAATAATTTGCTTTGAGTTTTTATATAACTTACTGACCCAAAATGGGTGTAACATATTTAAATTTTTCCATATCATAAGATATCTTAAAAATAAAGCAATGCCATAGAAGAACCATCTTGGGTTCCCTAAAGAACCTTTCGGTGAACAGTTCTTAAAAGAATAATTTTTTTTCCTTCTTGGTGTGAAGAACTTTTTAATCGTCTGAAAACCTCTTTTCCATTATAAAGAGCCCTTGGAAAAATTCCATAAATGTTCTTTATGGAGCCATAAATGCTAAAGAGGAATCTTTATTTTTAAGAGTATAGGTGAATAACTATGAATAACCTTTTCAAGATTCAGTGTTTGGATGCGTTTGTCGATCCAAGAACCATGCTGTCTATTTTAATAAACTGAAACAGAAAATGCTGAATTTATTGAAGCATTTATTTCAAGCACTGGGTCACATTGTACAGTTGCTGGAAACTGACTGTTTCCTTATCTGAGACCCAGATCCAGACCAAAACCACAAAATCAAGACCAGCTCAGGTAATGAGGAGATAACAAAAATTTGTTCAACAACATACACTTTTTTTAATCAAACAACTGAGGTTTTAAACCTCGATGAATACAAAAACTATCAAACAAACACCAACATCACCACAATATTACAGTTTTTTTTTTTTTGCCAAGAACGGTAGAAATGTAAACATATCTGCTCCTTTAAACCTCATATTTTTTTCGAGCAGTATAGAAAAATCAAACTCCAGTGTACTACAGTACTTTTTTTCTTTCAGATTCGGTCAAGTGTCACAATATCACAGTATGCTTTGAGCCTGAGCCAGCTTTCAGAGTCCAAGAGAAGCTTTGAGCAGCGAGGTAATATCATCAGGTAATGTGTCCTCTTCACCTGGAAGAACCAAGCAGATTTGTATTCATTTTACTAAAAAACACAGGTGAAAATCCCTGTGAGCTTTATTAAAGTGTTCTCACCCTCCTGAGTTGCAGTCATGTCCTGCTCCAGTTTGAGTTTTCTTTCTCCAATGCGGAGCATGGCGTCCTCTATGGAGTCTTTACTTATCAGCTTGATCACCTTCACCGTCCTTAAATGGGACAAATGCATTCAGATATTATAAAGCATTAGGACAGAAGCTAGTGAAACAAAAGGAATGCCTACTGTGGGACAGACATGTCCAGTGTTCTCTAACCTGGTTTGTCCCACCCGGTGGCAGCGTCCCTCTGCCTGTTTGTCATTGTAAGGGTTGCAGTCGATATCGTGAAGGATGACCACATTGGCTGAAGTCAGGTTAATGCCTAGTCCCCCGGCTCTGGTGGACAGCAGGAACACAAATATATCCTGGTCTGTGTTGAACTGGTCAATCAGCCCAATTCTGTAAAAGCCCAGTGAGATTTACAATTACTGTCCATTTACTTAATTGGCATTAAGAAGTCACTTTTTCTCCTATCTGAAGTGATTTACAGTACACTAACAGAAGCAAAAGTCCCTGTGGATCATGGGGTTAAGTACTTCGGCCAAGAAAACAACGGTGGGAGAACAAGCTGGTGGTGAATGAAACAGAAAGTGTAGCTAGTTAATTTACATTTTGGTAATAATTCCTCTTTATGTCATTAACATAGTTCAATTTTGGTGGACATCAACAATATGCACAATATATCAGTTATGCCATATTAGTAATTGGCTGATATCTGTGCTTTTTTAATTATCAGTATTAATATTGGACATTTAATTATCTATTTTGAGAATTAGGTCATTATCTACTAATTTAAATGCATAGAAGTAAATTATCTCTTGAAGAGCACATGTACACTACCGTTGATAAGTTTGGTATCAGTGAGATTTTAAATTTTTTTGAAAGAAGTTAATACTTCAGCAAGCAAGGATGTATAGATTAAAAGTGACAGTAAAGACGTATAAATCTTACAAAAGATTTCTGTTTTTAAATATAAATGCTGAACTTCCAATTTATCAAAAAATCCTGACAAAAATAAAATAAAAGCCAAAATAAATGTCTGGAACATATTAAAATATCGGTCGATGCTGATATTTGAAAAATGCCAAATATCGGCCAATATATTGTCCTTGGTCGAGCACTACTTTTTAAAAATAATTAAATAAAAATAACCTTAACATAATTAACAAATAAGTAAAGTTTTTAATAATGTACATTTATAGATTAATAAATAGTTTTTTTAAAATAATATATAAAGTAACTACATTAGGTTGTCCAAAGGTCAAATTATTAAACAAAACAGTTCCTAGCAAACAAAACCCAAAACAAAAACTCATCCACACCTACCAAAACAATAACGACACAGAGCACAAAACAAGACCAATAATTTTCACAGGACGAAACAGATGGTCTCTTTCTGTTTAAACTGGTGGTTCTTGACCAGAACATGAAGCTAGTAGTCTGTTTCTGTGAAACTAAGTCAGACAAAGTCTTCAAGGACAAGGATGGAGAACACTGTGTCACTGAAGGAGACACAATCCGTGATTAACGACAGCTATGACGACACACAATAAGCATCATATCCGCCTCAACACGAGCTGCCAACATTAACTCTCTCACTCGCTCCTGTCATGAGTCTGGATTTGAGCTGACGATAGAAGAACACAGATGAAGATCTGAGACTGTCCTGAATTCCGTTACTCAGCAACATTTGACATCTAAGTGTGTTTACCTGTCACTCATGGGGGTTGAACCGTCCATTCGGTTGTATCTGTGCTTATGGTGTCTCAAGAACACCTCCAAAATGTCAAGCATCATTGTGAACTGGCTAAACAGCACCACTCGATCACCCTGCAAGGAAAAAAAGAGAGAATAACTATGCTGATGAAAATGAGAGGCCAACATGATCAAATTCATTGTATTTAAAATAGCAGCATGAACATTCTTCTACATGCAGTATGGTGTAATTTGGGACACAGTGTATTTCTCTGCACAGTTAAATAACTTTCATTATACTCCAAGGGGTTGTTGAAAATGTAATTTGGTCTGCCGAACATTACAGGAATCTGTTTTCTCCAACCTTCTCCTTCAGGGAGTTCAGCAGCTGTGCGAGGAGGCCGAGCTTCCCCGAGTCCAGCAGTATGTCTGTGTCGAGTTGGTATTCCTGCAGTGCAGAATACTGCTGACAGAGGCGGTGCAACTCAAAGTCTGAGAGCACCTCCATGTCCTCTTTGATGAGAGCGGGATCTGCGTCACGGTGACTCGGCTCCTGGAATTAACGGTAACATGCACAGTCTCTTCAGATAAGATACACATATTACATATAACAAAACAAGTAAAAAACTACACTCGCAATAAATATCTGCCCTAATTATGCTAATTCCCTGCTGCAGTTCTATATGAAGCACTAAGTCAAGATTGACCAATACTGTTGTTTTATGACTACTTAAGATTACCTATAACCTGTTATTAACAACAGTATGACTGAAATGCCAAACCAATTTTTAATTTTTGTTTTATTTCATATTTTTGACACAATTACTAAATCAACGTTATACTACAGCAATAAAAAGTACATCTTTACGAATGTTGTTACTATTGTTTTATCATTATTGTATTTATTAATTAATTTATTTTTGCCCCACACAGCTGTTTGTGGACTAACACTGCTCTAAAATTGATAAAATAAGTATTTTCCACAGCAACCTAATAATAATCATTCTTATTATTATTTAAGAATAATAATTATAGTTTATTTATTTAAGAATAATAATAATAATAATTATTATTCTTATTATTTCTAAAAAAATAACAATAATAATATTGTAATCATAACTATTATTATTATTTTCCGTACAGCTGTTCACAGACCATTGTGACCAGTAATGATGATAATTATAATAATAATAATAATAATTACTTAAAAACAATACTAATATATTCATAAAAATATATTTTATTGCTCAACACTGGCATTGTATAACATTCATACATTTATTATTATTATTATTATTATTATTATTATTATTATCATCCATACACACAGCTGTTTGTGGAAAAAACACTGCTATGAAATTGATTAAGTTTGTTTTCCACAATGGCCTAATAATAATAATAATAATAAAGTTATTATTATTTTTATACATTTATATAAATATTATTACTATTTATATTTATGTTCAATAACTGTTTTATTGTAATATAATATTCATAAAGATTCATAAATAAAATTAACTAAATATTATTATTATTATTATGTATTTTCTGTACAGCTGTCATTTTCAGACCAACAGTGTTCTGAAATGTATTTAATGGGTATTTTTCACAGCACCCTATTTTATATTATAATCTATTTTAGATAAATCTTTCCCTAAACAACAATTAAAAGAAGCTTTTTCACGCCAATCAGACTGTCTCTTCGTGTATAAATGGATAGCTCTTTGACAGAATAAGACAAAAACAGTATCAGACCTAATAATGATATTCAAAAGTCTGGCTACATGAGCTCTGCTGACCTACTTAAAATCAGTAGAGAAAATGTAAGAAGCCCACCGATTCCATCAGGGCCCGCTATAAGATCTAAACTTCCTGCGACGTTAATCAAAATGCGTCACTTCATATAAAAATATCTCAGACCTTGAGCATGAGTCTGCTCATAGCTTTGAGTTTTTCTGTGGTATAATACTGCCGGTGAAGAAGCGGATGGTTGGACATCTTCCTCAGCTGCATCATCACATTGGTCAGTTCGCGTTCTGCAGAAAGACATGGTTAATAAACTATGATTCACATATAATGAAGCCAGTACCATTTATAACAACACCTCCTTCAAATACATACTTTCCCCATTACTGGAGCGCTTCAGTTTGTGGAAAAGAGCGTTGTAGAGTTCCTGCTGCTTCTCGGACATGGCACAAAATTCAACCTGCTCCTCTTTGGCAGGCAGCTGCTTCAGGACCTGCCGGGCACATCATCATCTGTCAGTGAATCGCTGGAGTGCCCTAGAGCCACAGAGGGTCAACACGACAAGCAAAGTGCCTCATCTGCTCATGAGACTGAATAATGCATTTGAGATGTTGTCCAACAGATTTTCACATTGGCATGCATTCTGAGACCACATGCATTATGCAGAATGCTTATGGACTCTGCATGGAGATGCACCTCGCTCTTCACACGTCTGAGGATGAAGGGTTTCATGATGAGCTTGGCATGGGTGATCCTGTCCCTCTCGAAGCTGCTCTGCTCCTCTGAAGATTTCTGGTGGAAACAGACGAAAGAAATGTTAGAAATATCTGAACTAGATTTTTTATTTATTGAAGAAAATAATAGTGCTGCTTGCCCTGATGGTAGGGTCTTCTGGGTGGTTGCTATAGTGAAAGTACTGGGTACTTTCTACAAGCATGGCAAGGTGGTTGCTAGGGTGGTGCTAAGGTGTTCAGGGTTCTTCCTGTTGGCATTAGGCTGGTCAGGAGGTTACCAGGGTGTTGCTAAGGTGTTTTTGGGTGCTTTCTAGGGCATTAGGCTGGCCTTTAGGTATTAGGTTGGCCAGGTGGTTACTAGGGTGTTGCTAAGGTGTTCTGGGGGCTTTCTAGGGCATCAGGCTGGCCAGATGGGTACTAGGGTGGTGCTAAGTTGTTCAGGGTTCTTCCTATGGTCAGGTGGTTGTTAGGGTGTTGTAAAGGTGGTCTGGGTGCTTTCTAGGGCATTAGGCTGGCCAGATGATTGCTAGGGTGTTGCTGAGGTACTCTGGGTGGTTTCTAGAACATGACTAGCTGGTTGCTAGGGTGTTGCTAAGGTGTTCTGGGTGCTTTCTAGGGCATTAGGTTGTCCTTTAGGCATTAGGCTGGCCAGGTGGTTACTAGGGTGTTGTTAAGGTGTTTTGTAATGCTTTCTAGGGCATGACTAGGTGGTTGCTAGGGTGTTGCTAAGATGTTTGTTCTGGGTCCTTTATAGAAAATTACTAGCTGGTTGGTTGATTGATTGAAGTGATACCATGCGACTCAAGTAAACCCTTAAGCTAATGTTTTAGAAAGAAAGAAAAAAACTTTGATAAAGTAAAGCCCCAACGACAAATTAAATTTTACGCTCCCATAAAACCTTGGATGTTAAAATCGTGGCAAAAATCGTACAGTATGCTCCCAGCTTTATGTTGTTTATTATGAGCAATAGTGATAAAAATGCACAATATCGGTGCAATATTGCTTATCAGCCAATATTTTATTGATTTTAAATCTATCTGTATAGGTTGATATTTACGGTAATATAAATTACCAAGATATTGTATGTCTAATTTTGCATGCCCATTTCACCTTTTTACCTTTAAATTTAGCAATATTCAGAAAACCTAAAATTGTATTTTTTTTAAAAATCACATGCAGCTTTTAAAATGACTAGTTTCAGTTTTCATTGTTGTTTTTTTATGTTAAAAACTTGTATTGAACTTTAATTATCAATAATTATAATTTGTGTAATGACCGCCTTAACAACCACTGCTAATAATGTCAACCCTATTAGAGATGGACATTTAAGCGTGTGCAAGTTCTACCATTGAGAACATCTTGGAGATCTGTGAAGTGCTGCTGTGAAACATATTGGGCATGATGAAGTTGAGCAGAGACATGAGCTCCAGTAGGTTGTTTTGCAGCGGGGTTCCAGTGAGCAGAAGACGATATTTAGCCTGAGGAGACACAAATGGAGGAGAAACCTGAGTGCCTGAGGGGGCAAAGGCAGTTAAACCCCAGTGGTTAACCCCATCGGGGCAGCACACACTCCTGCTTTTACACAAACAGCCCTTGTGGCTGTAATAGAGCTCAAGGCATTTATTCTTAATGACCACTGATGCGTTGCTATGGATGACAGCTATACATGCAGCTTATGGTGAGCTTACGTTGATGGCCATGAGGTGTCGGTAGCGCAGCGAGTTCATGTTCTTCAGCAAGTGGCCTTCGTCGAACACAGCATACTCCAGCTTGAGCTTGCAGAACAGGCTGCGGTCATTGCTATTTCCAATAGCCAGGTTGTAACTGTGCACAAGAGACCATCTTAATGAGCTGAGGTATTAAGGGGCAGGACATGAGGCACAGCCATGTTTCATTACCATAAATAATGAATGGGACAGGGTCATTTTACTTGGACCTTTTCACGTTCACTCAAACGCTGAGTATTTCATCATTATTATGTCTTTAACAAGGGTGCTTTTTTCTACGCTAACTTCACGGCTTGTGGCTCCGTGTGTGGCATAGTTCAAAAGATACATATTTCCCCAGGCGCCTTCTCGGATTTGCATGCAGGTGGTCTATGAAGGATATGACACCTTGACTCTTACTTCGAGGGTTCAGGGCAAGAACCATGAGTGTATTTGAGAGCTTGAACTTCGATACTCACGTGGAGACAATGATGTTGTAATCCACTATTTGATTCAGAATCTCATAGCGCATATACTTGCGATCCTCAGCAGACCCTACCGAAATAACTTAATTAGATTGACATCAACATTTTCTTTTATATGTTATATTAATTTTTTTTCATGCTAAAACATTTCCTTTTCCAGGTTAATGTGTAAAAGTAAACCTTTTGAGGGTTGGTTTTCTCCCCAAACAGTAGAGTGCAATCAAAACATTATTTTATTTTCTGCATCCTAATGAGACAGACACAGCAGCTCTGGCTCAAACAATAATGTAAGTTTGGGGTGGAAATATGAGTTAGTTTGACCAGTGGTAGATGGAGGAGTGTTTGGGAGAAATAAAAGAAGATCAAATAAAATAAATAAATAACATTTTTATGTGTAATAATTATATAATAATATAATTATATATAATATTTGTACATACAGTCATGGCCAAAAACATCGGCACCCTTGGTAAATATAATCAAAGAAGGCTGTGAAAATTAATCTGCATTGTTAATCCTTTTGATCTTTTATTTAAAAAAATTCACAAAAATCTAACCTTTCATTGGAGAATAAGAATTTAAAATGGGGGGAAATATATTATAATATACTATTAAATAAATGTTTTTCTCTAATACACATTGGGCACAATTAACGGCACCGTTTTATTCAATACTTTTTGAAACCTCCGTTTGCCAGTTTAACAGCTCTAAATTTTCTCCTATAATGCCTGATGAGGTTAGAGAACACCTGACAAGAGATCAGAGAACATTCCTTCATCCAGAATCACTCCAGACCCTTTAGATTCTCAGCTCTATGTTGGTGCTTCTTCTCTTCAGTTCACCCACTCATTTTCTACAGGGTTCAGGTCAGAGGACTGGGACGGCCAGCAGAAGCTTGGTTTTGTGCTCAGTGACCCATTTTTGTATTGTTTTTAAGGTTTGTGTTTGGATTATTGTACGGTTTGAAGATCCAAACATGTCCCATTATAAGATTTCTAACAGAGTCAGTCACTTATTGATTTTTTTATCTGTTGGTATTTGATAGAATCCATGATGCCATGCGTCTAAACAAGATGTCCAGGACCTCCAGCAGAAATATAGGCCCACAACATCAAAAATACAGCAGTATATTTCGTTGTACACATGGGGTACTTTTTATCCCCGTGTTCACCAAACCCATCTTGAGTGTTTGCTGCTAAAAAGCTAATTTTTTAGTTTCATCTGACCATAGAAGCCAGTCCCATTTGAAGTTCCAGTCGTGTCTGATAACTGAATATGCTGGAGTTTGTTTTTGGATGAGCGAGGAGAATTCTTCTTGAAACCCTCCCGAACAACATGTGATGATGTAGGTGCTGTTTGACAATTTTTTTTTAAGGTTTTTTGACCCCGAGACTCAACTATTTTCTGCAATTCTCCAGCTGTGGTCCTTGGAGAGTCTTTAGCCATTCAAAATCTCCTTCTCACCGTGCATTAGGACGATATAGACACACTTCCTCTTCCAGGCAGTTGCATAACATTTTATGTTGATTGGAAATTCTTTATTATTGCCCTGATGGTGGAAATGGGAATTTTCACTGCTCTAGCTCTTCTCTTAAAGCCACTGCACTAATTTGTGAAGCTCAACTATCGTTTGCTGCACATCAGGAATATATTCTTTGGTTTTTCTCATTGTGATGGATGATTAAGGGAAATTGGGCTTTGTTTTCCCTCCTATTTATATTTCTGTGAAACAGGAAGAAGCCATGGCTGTATAATTTCATGTTCATAATCACCCTGGAGTGCTCAAAATTGTGAATATGAATGGGAATATACTTCAGAGATATTTTAGTCATAAGAATTTCTAGGGGTGCCAATAATTGTGTCCAACATGTATTTGAGAAAAACATTTATTTCACAATATTTCCCCCCATTTTAAATTCTTATTATCCAATGAAAGGTTAGATTTTTGTGAATTTTTTCAATAAAAGATCAAAAGGATTAACAATGAAGATTAATTTTCACAGCCTTCTTTGATCATATTTACAAAGGGTGCCGATGTTTTTGGCCATGACTGTATAATATTATATAAAGTAATATTTTATATGTAAAATATATATATATATATATATATATATAATAAAATAATTAAAAACAAGAATAATATATTACTTATTATATATAAATAATTATAAATAATGTTTATATAATTATAAAAATAAATACATACATAAAAACTAATTGTATAATAAGCATTTTCAAAATTGAAAATAGTTTTATATATATATATATATATATATATATATATAAAATTAATCAAACATTAGCTTTATTGTATATATAGAGAGAGAGAGAGAGAGAGAGAAAGAGAGAGAGAGGCAATAAATAAATTAATAAATGAATGAACTTCACCTGTATAAGATGAAATAAAAGAGAGAAAAAAGCTTGGGTTTACCATAATATACCAACACTTTGAAACTGGGGCACCAAAGTTTCAGTTCCCGAACCCAATTATCTGTAAAAGAAACAAGTTTAAATGATTCAGACTGTTTTGGTATTGTATGGTGATGATTATTAATAGGGCTGTTAAATCAATTAAAATTGTATGTATGCATGTGTGTGTATATATATATATATATATATATATATATATATATATACACACACACACTAATATATATATATATATATATATATTAGTGCTGTCAAACGATTAATCGCATTCAAAATAAAAGTTTTTGAATATGGTATGTGTCACGGTCTGCCTACTGTGTAGGAGACAAGGAGACGCAGGAGATTAACATTCAACAGGGCTCTAGACTCATTCTTCCTACTGGTCACACTTTCTCAGTTGGTCGCACGAGCACATAATTTGGTCGCAATTTATTTTTTTTGCTACAACATTTGATTAATCAATACATGCTGATCAACTTTTATCATAGTTTATAGTTATATGGTAACGAAGGTGTTCAACATTCAACCCGTTCTTTTTCATCAGTATTATTTGTGATTTGAATTTTGTGAACAGGAATTCCTTTTTTCGTGCACTTTCACTTTCAAATTCGCGATCTTGGTGTCACGTTTTACAAGAAAAGATAATTGTCTGTTTTGCTTACATCTATACACCTTTCACTTTTTAAGACTAAAAAAAAAGATGGATTCATTGTTATTCTTAATTAAAAAGCACAACAACAGTAAAACATTAGGCTAACAAACTAGCTTGCATAACATTAATTAACAAAAATGAGGCATGGCATAGGATACATCATATGCTGTATTATATACCGACTAATAAATTACATAATATTTAGCAAACACTGAGGATTCAAATAAATAATAATATTAAAACAATTAAGGAAAGCCTCCATAGCGTAACTTGAGGTAAACAGCAAAGATAACAAGCTTTTCAAAACGAAAACAAAAAGAAAAGTAAAACTAAACTGTCTGTCGCTGACAGGACTTGCATGTTTTGTTTTGTTTTCTACAAGAATACCAACATGTTCACCTTCTCTGGTTTAAGAAGCGGCCTTTTACTTTAGCTTGAAAACCAAATCCTCCGTTGCGCTCCATCTGTGGCGCGCACCTTCACACTCGTGCTGACGCAGCGAGTATAAACCAGGCTCTACACCTGAAGCACTTGCGCTGAAAGCACCTCTCTTCGCGTGATCATTGAAATCTGACTCCTACTACAGTGTGCCGTGGCTCTGCAGCACGCGCTGTATGAACCAGATGCTTTGGAGCTGCGCAGACCATACACTCACACACGTGCGACCACATCAAATTTTTATTTGCACAAAATTTTTTATTTTTCTCAAAAAATAGTCGCAGTCTAGAGCCCTGTTCAATACTAGTTTAATAATCCACAATGTAGATTTACAGGCAGGAACACACACGTAGGACAGGGAATAGACAAACAATACTGGACAAGGAACCAAGGAACAGAACACTCTATAAATACACAGGACTAAATGAGGATAATTAATTAAACACAGCTGAAGCCCATTTAGTCATAATGTCCAGGAACAGAACCAAATATGGACAAACAAGAACTCAAATACGTGACAGATCGCCCCCCTCCCGGAAGGCGTGTCCTGTGCCGTAACAGTACCATCGGGGAGGGGGGGCGGAGCTGGCCTTTCCGGAGGCCATGGCGGATCAGGGGACTCAAGAGGCCATGGCGGATCAGGGGACTCAAGAGGCCAGGGCGGATCAGGGGACTCAAGAGGCCAGGGCGGATGGGCCTCCATGACCTTACCCGGCTCGGTCACCACAGCCACGGGCATATGAAATTTGGTCCTTCAACGCCCGGAGGGATTCTGGAGGACGCTCTGGAGGAGCGGGCTCTGGATCGAGGATAGGCGCCGAGAACTCTGGAGGTAAAGCCATATCCAGGAGCTCTGTGATGCACACTGGAGTGGACTCTGGGGCTGGAGCTGACACTGGAGCGAGCTCTGGGGCTGGAGCCGACACTGGAGCGAGCTCTGGGGCTGGAGCTGACACTGGAGCGAGCTCTGGGGCTGGAGCCGACACTGGAGCGGGCTCTGGGGCTGGAGCCGACACTGGAGCGGGCTCTGGGGCTAGGATGAAGGCTGAGAACAGTCTTTTCCTCCTCAAATTTCTACTTTGGTTTGGGGTAATTCGGGCCGGTGGGCTTGAGTCAGCTGCGGACGGCAGGCTTGCCTGAGGAACGGCTGACGGACTTGAAAGCAAGCTGGTTCTGGATCAGGACTTGACACTCTCCAGACCCCGGAGGATCCCTTCCCTCCAGCTCAGTCCTGTGGTGTCTGGGAGGTCCACGGAGCGATAGTATATTATTATATTATATAAGCTATATTATAACTAGTTACCTAGCTGGGGACTACTTTCAGGCGCTGCGTAATATCACTGCGCCTGCTGCGGCCATGGTACGGCAGCAAAGTTCCTTGATTATTAAGCCGGAATGAGAGTATAGTTCCTAATCATATCAGCCTAGAAAATCGCAACTTTTAATTTTCCGCCGGTCTTAGTACACGATATAACTACAGAAGAGTCAAGTTTTAAATAGGACAAATATCGAAACTCTTTGGTCATTTTTGAACGCGATGCTACTGGTCTAATCGGATTCAATGATCTATGCTAAGCTATGCTAAAAGTGCTATCGCCAGACCCGGAGATCGGCTGAATGGATTCAAAAACGGTAAAACTCAACTTATTAACTCTGGGGGAGTTGGAGAATGAGCCTATTTCCAAAAAAAGTGGAGTGTTCCTTTAAATATACACAGCACACACACATATATTATGTAAGCACATACTTTGATTTTGGAAGCAATTAATCACGATTAATCAATTTTACAGCCCTAGTTATTTAGATGCTAATTGCTCTATTCACCAAGTGTAGAAGCAGGAACGGTGATGAGATGAGGCCCATGGTTCCCTTCCTGATAAAGGTAGGCCAGAAACGAGATGGTCTGAATAGTCTTCCCCAAACCCTAAAAGAAGAAAACACATCTTGGCGATTAAATATGGGATCATCGCAATGTAAATGAACATTCAGACACAACCATCATAAAAACAGACCATCTCATCTGCCAGGATTCCACTAAGTTTGTTCTGATGGAGTAAAGCCAGCCAGTTCAGTCCAATTAACTGGTACGGTTTCAGCTGGAATCTAGAAAAACCCAAAGAAATATGAAAATAAAATGATCACTCTACAATGAAAATGCCATTTTTTCAATCTATGACGTTAAACCTTACGTGCTAGTGAGGATCTGGGGTTGGCTCATAGCGCCTGGGCCCTTGTTCATCACTTGGGTCACGTCTTGGATCAGTTTTACCGATATCTCCTCACACTTGCTCATGAGACCTTTTACAACTCCCCTTTCCTTCAGAACCTCCCGACATCCTGCCAGCAGCTCAGTGGAAAGACCATTTCTTCTGTGCATGGCGTCATCCTGAGAAAGAAATGAGAAAAAGAGTTGCTCTTTGATCATGACCTAAATGTTCTGGCAGTTATCAGCAGAAAGCAAAATGTGCAGTTCTCTCACCAGGTCTTTCCATGTTTTAAAGGGCCTCAGCTCGGTGATTTTCTGAGCCTTCTTCAAAGAGCATCCTGCAATGAGTGTGAGCTCATCCACAGACGCGGTCTGAAAGAAGCGGAGGATCTCAGATTTGAGTTTGGATAGGGTTTCATCTGATTGGTCAGAGTCAGAGTCCAGTAATACATTCATCAAAGAGGCCTCAGAGTCACTGCACTCCTCCTCTGAGCTCACATATATGGTTTTGGTCACTACCGACTGCATTGCACTCCTCTGAGATGTTTTGGTCCTGTCAAGAGGTCTGTGTGGTTTTGGTTGAGGTGGGCTGGGAAGCTGGACAACCTGAGCTTGTTGACGGGTACTTGCAACCCGTCTGGGGCGTTTGGCAGCAGTAGAAATTTGCGAGGCATCATCCTCAGACTCAACTACAAAATGTACAGAAAGTAAGAATTAGGACAATTATGACATGATTATGCTGCATCCTTGTTCTCATGGTTCTAACTAAATTAAAATTAAAATTGCTAATTAAGTAATTTAATTTAATCTAGCTCCACGCCATGTCACTATAAAGTTCTGTTGTGTAATAAATTAAATAAAAGTCAGAAACAGACTGTAATATAAATAAACAGATAAACATTTAATTTAATTTCTTAAATAATAAATACATTTAATACAATAAATTAACAAATGAATGAATGAATGAATCAGTCAATCAATAAAAATATATACTGCGATTCCATTAGGTGTCACTAGAGGCACCCCAAAAAAATCACCCCAATTTTTTATTTAAAACAAAAACTTCACCTGTGAAAGATTTGCAAAAAATATGTTTGGTTTTACCTTAATATACCATAAATATTTTTAATCGGGGCACCACAGTTTCAGTTCTTGAACCCAGTTATCAGTTTCTGTATCCGTTTATATTAAGTATAAGTATACTTGAAAAGTATGTATATACTTCTTGGACATAATACATCCACAAAGTAACTACGATGTCAGCTGTAACACCATTCCCTGCCATTTATAACTATAAAGACTCCTCTATCGTGGGCTCATGGGATAGTATCCACTGGCTGTTGCTTTATTACATATTACTACTACAGTAAAGTACACATATTCATACATGAGTCTAGTGTGCTTTAAATTTATACATAATAAATCTCCCATCAAATCTCACCAAGGTCAGAGAACATTCGTAGTGTTTCCAAGGCATCGTCAATTAGCCAGCTATGTTCCTGAAGCACATCCCTGAGTTCCTGCGGGATGTCACACACTTCAACATTATCCCTCAAGCTCAAACAAATATTTTATTCACGTACTGTACGAAAATGGCCAACGTCAGTCAGTGATGACTCACATTCTTGTTAAGATGGGGAAACTTCCTCTGAAGTTTTCTCAGCATACGTTCCTGATCTTTAGATCTCGGCTCAGGCCCCTCCTCCTCTGAATCATCCACCTAATAAGACACAAAACACTGTTGTGACCCACATCCCAGTGCTGCAGGGATGACGTATTTTTGTATGGAGAAAAATCCTGGAATGTTTTCCTCAAAAATCTTAATTTCTTTTCAACTGAAGAATGAAAGACATGAACATCTTGAATTACATGGGGGTGAATAAATTATCAGGAAATTTAAATTCTGGAGTGAACTAATCCTTTTAATGGCTGAAATAAGGTCTGTGGTTAACACAAGATTAAGATATTTTCACGTTTTATCAGAAATAAACCTTTTTTTTTTAACCTTTTACTTGTCAGGGCGGTTACTGACAAGTAGCTAAATGGAGGTTGTCGAGGACATTAAACGTCATCATCATATCGAACAGGAAATCTCATCGCCTTACACAGCTTCATTGTGTTTGTAATCACGCTCTTGCAAACTGTTCTAACTCAAACTTACAGGGGAACTGTTTTTAAATAAAGACTAAAAGAATGATGCTTGAGTCATGTGACCGTGATGTAATTGGTTTATAGCCAAGGTTTAGCTTTGACTTGAAAAACCAATTGACCCTTCACTGGGAGTTTGATTGACAGGCGATCTGACCAATCACAACGCTGAATCTGAATCTGTCATTTTGTCCAACGAGCAATCCAGACAGGAGAATAGATTTACTTAGGAGGCCTTGAACTTGAAAAATGGTGTGTATTGACGTCTTTTCACGCTTGAAACAAGGTACCTTCTGATGTTCATTCATGTTTATTTCGTACTTTAACTAGTAAAGAAGAAGAGATGATCGGTTAATGTGCCGCTTGAACTGAGGTGCTACAGTGATCCTTCACAACACGTTAAAAAGAATGAATGAATTTCTTGAAAAATGACAAAATTTGAAAGATGAGACTTTGTTTCATACCAAAAGTAACCTGCTCTGTCTTGTCTGTTAGCATGTTGTCAGTTTCCTCTTTGCTCCGTGATGTATTTTTCACTCAATGAGAACATGATGTGTGGCATGAGACAGGCATGTTGTGAATGGTCAATTTGTGAAGATTATCATGATGAATAAAATGGGTAAGAATCATAAACTTTTATTGGTCAAAAAGCTTATTTTCTGCAATAATTGAAAAGCTTTTTGTGGAGGTAACCAAAGTAATGGTAACTTATGGGTTGCCCTACAAAAATACATCATCACCGCAGCACTAAAGTGCGGACGCACACACTCTCACCAATGACAAATGACGAATAGCCCAATAAATCATCTCGAAAAGGGATTAACCGATAACCTGGCACTTGATATCCCAGGTAGAAAGACATACTGTTAGTGTCCTTGATCGGGACACTCTTTTCAATTTAGCCTCGGTGGATTTGCAGCGGCATAAAATGCCTTGCTGTCAGTATTGAGAGGATCAGAGAAGGAGCGTCCCATGTTAATCCAATGACTGGGCCTGAGCTCACCGCAGAAGCCCGCCTCTTTCTCCTGCGATGGGAGCTGTCGCTCTCCTGGGAAGCGCCACACATCTGCTGCTGTCTCCTCTCGTGGACCGAATCAGACGCTGAAAAGGAGAGCACGTCAACAAGGCTCAGCAACACACGAATCAATGCAGCAAATGCATCTTCACCTCAAACTCAGCTGGATTCAGCAATACTTTAGCCATTCAAGCGATCAATGAGCTTTTATCATGGGAGCGGTTTAGATTGATGGAGTGGCTCTGATGATCTGTACCTGCTATCTCAGATGTCTTCACGGGTGAGGGGCGCGCACTATTGGTCACCTAAAACGTCAATGAGATGATTATTGATATGCAGCCCAAATGATGGCTGGAATGGACCCAAAATTGTCACAGTGGGTGTAGAAAGTGCTTGTTTTTACCATACGTGATCCTTTCTGTCGTGTTTTTAGAGCTTTTGAGGTAGATCTTGTTGTTCTGCTGTGCTTCGGCATCCTCTCAATCTTCACCACAGTTACTTCTTCTTTATCAGACAGTGATATCTCATCAGATGACAACACTATTTTCTCAGGCTCTTCTTGCCTTGATATCAAAGTATAAAACATACCATTGAGCAACTTTGTAGGGCTGTAACTATTTGATAAAATAAATACCTTTTCATTATCAATTCTAAGAACAAGTATCAGTAATGTCAGTTTATGGCAGTAAAAAATAAATAAAAATAAAGCAGGTGCAGACAGAACCTGCAGACTTTTTTTGCACTCTGCATTGTATAATTTTGCAAGGCTGCATATATTTGATCAAATCAGTAAATATCTGGTAATAGTCAATAACATTATTGATTTGTCAGCTAGTGTCAGTTTACAGCACTAAAAAAACAACAACTATACAATGTTGTTCAAAGCATGCACTGTATCCCCGTAAATGTCCTATTAAATTTACAAAAATGTTAAAAAAATCCAAAATTTTAATTTCCAAAATATTAAATAACCTGTTAAATTTACGGTTAAAAAATAAAGCCAGAAATTCACTGTAAAAAATATACAGTGACAGTGTTTCATGTATTACAGGATGGCATATTGGTGCCTGCATAATATCTCTTAAGTGATATAATGTTTATATACTAAAATCTGCATTTTACTTTAAAATGTACTGATAACCACTCTAGGTGGTTCAATAAAAAGCCACACTATGAATGATCATAAGTACATTATAAATAGCCTATTGATAAAAAATGGCCAATACACGGATATAGACAGTGCTCATATGCACAAACACAAAATAACATCAGAGTAACACACATGACACTAAAATAATGGGAAGACATTAGCTGAATAACAGAAAAGGTAACACAAAACACCCTAATGTACATTACTGATAATAACAAAAATATGTAAATAAAATATTTTCATTTGATGCCGGTAATGTGTTTTTGCTGTTTTTCACTGTAAATTATATGGCAGTTCATAGTTTTTCCTTTAAAACGCATACAGTTTTACAGTAAAATTACATTCAATGCAATGTTAAACCATAAACATACAGTTAACCAATTAATTGGTTTTACTGTAGCATTTTCTTTGAAGATTACAAACATTTTTACATTGTGGGGGCACTTTATATTCACAGTGCCTCAGCCTGAAACACAAATACTGCAGTTGATTACTGACCTGACTGGCATCATGGAACTGCCTAATATCTCAATATCAGAGTCAGAGTCAGAAAGGGCAGTGGAGAGAGCTGATCCTGATGGACGTTGGGTTTCAGGAGTCTCTGGAATGATAGTGTCTGACTCTGATGGAATAAAGCAATAAAGCACAGGAGGCAGTCAGGCAAAAACACAACATGCCCTTGAGAGGCTTATTACACTATTTGCATTGGCAACACCGTACTGATATTCCTCAGACATTCTAGTTGGTGACTATCAGATATTTTAAATGTCAAATTTTATTTCACTGTAAAGGAACAAACATATTTCTTTCTTCTTATTTTTTAATCTCCAAATGACATTAATAGAATATAAATATAAATCAATATAAATATAATCAACAGTGATAACGTTTTTATAATATTTTCATTGCTGGTTTGCTATGATGGGTACCCTGCTAAAAAAACAAAACAATAGAAGCCCAATAGAAACCATCACAGAAATTCCCATGGTTTTCATTAAAATACCATTATGAACCATTAGCTTTTTCCAGTAAAACCATTACAAAATTCCTTTTTGTAGCGTGTTTTGGGCATTTTTTCCAATAGGATTTAACATCCCACCAATAGAATCCATCACAAACCAGTAGACACCATTACAGTTTCCATTAAAACCAATACAACTCCCATTATAACCATTAAATCCATTACATTTTCTATTGTGTTTTGGGCAGGGTTCTATTGTTTTTTTCAGCAGGGTAACACTCTAATTAATGCTATTTTATTCATTAACCATTCATAAAACATTAAATAAAACAATATTAAATCAATTTCAAGAACAAGGTCTCGTCTCAAGTTCATACTGTCAAACTCATCACAGCCTACCCGCGGGATCCACATGATTTGAGGATGTTCCTTTCTTTCTCCTCATTGTTCAGTCCTATGCGTTATCAACAGCTCAATCCAGCTTTGCGCGCCATGGCATGCATTTCAATCGATACAATCATCGACATCTGACTCGTGCTTCCCCGAATCTACTATCTATCAACTGTAAAGAGCTGATTTTTGGACAAGAATAGCATTTCTCTCTAACAAAGAATTGGCTCACCGGCGAGCTAATAAATGATTGCTTTGTCAATAACAGCTTCGCATCGACTTCGGCCATCGGTAAATAGCAGAAAACCCTGTTTAACCCGGACCATTTCTCTGCACGTTATGAGTCTTTGGGATATTTCACCGGTTGTATCGTAAGGTTACCTAACGTTTTTAATGAATGAAGACAGTGTAATCACGCTAGCCGTTTGTAACATCTGTAACTACGGTGGCCGTGAAGGTACGTACGTGTAGTCACAGGGGACTGAGCGAGAGTATGAACTTTAATACGATAGGCTAGCTACATTACGATTTTATTATTTTATCTTAATTATTATTATGTAATTTATTCCAGTGATGCAAAACTGAATTTTCTGCATCATTACTCCAGTCGTCGGTGTCACACAATCCTTCAGAAATCATTCAAATATGTTGATTTGCTGCTCAAAAAACATTTATTATTAATATTAATGTTGAAAATAGTTGTGCTACTTAATAATTATGCAGAAACCGTGATATTCTTCCATTCGGATGTTTGGGATATGTGTGTATATGTTTGTTTTTTAATAGAAATGCATACTTTTATTCATCAAATATGCATTAAATTGATCAAAAATGACAGTAAAACATGTTTAATGTCACAAAAGATTATATTTCAAATAAATGTTCTTCTGAATTTTGTATTCATCATAGAATCTTTAAAAAGTTTCAACAAAATATTAAGCAGCAAAAACTGATTTAATATTGAAAATAAGAAGAACCATTAGGCTATTAATAACTGAGCACCAATAATATTTGAGTAATGGAATTATTTATTATAATTTATTATAATGATTTCAGAAGGATCATGTACCTAAGACTGGAGTAATGATGCTGAAAATTCAGGTTTGTCATTACAGGAATAAATAACATTGTAAAATATATTCAAATAGATTTTTAAAATTGTAATAATAATTAACAATATTACTGTTAATAATATTAATAAAATGTTGATCATGTAATAATATTTCACAATGTACAATGGAACACATTTAAAAAGCATTTAAGTATTCAAATGTTAGATGTTTACTAAGATCCTTCTATAATCCATTGAAACCCACATTGAAATTTAAAATAGTAGTAAGCTTAATATATATATATATATATATATATATATATATATATAATCATCATTTACTTTCAATTACTTTCAATTGGGAAGTGGCTGTCCCAAACCCTAAACCCCAAATTTTAATTTATGAAAATGATATTGAAATAATTATTCTATTTTTTTCCATTTTTGTTTTTAAAAGTATCTTTTTGATTATTTAAAATCAAACACATTTATGTGTCCCGCATTTTTCATGCCACTACCGAAACAGTGCAGTCCATTGGCTGAGACTGATTTTAACTACACCCCTAAATTTATGATCAGGAAATATTTATGTTTCACTTTCTCTCATAGCTACATGATGAGTAGATAGGCCCCATCATTTTGAGGTAAATGTGTTAAAAATCTGAAAAATCTGTGTGTAACTTTAAGGAATGTCACTACCGATCACCTTTTTTCTGCAAATAAGCAAACTTTTTTGGGAGTTATTCCATAACATTTAGTTTTTATATGTGTTCCACTGTTCAGAGCTGTGCTAGCTAACCATATGCTGATTAGCATCTTTGAGCTAGGTTCAAAAGTGTCTAAAATTGTCACTACCGAAACATTTGGTGGCGTTTCGGTATAGTGACATCTTTGTTTTTTTAGGAGTTATCCCATAGAAAAGTCACGACCAAAACCTGTCATCATGTTTCGATACTGAGGTATCTCATATTTGGGAGAAAAAAATAAATTTTACAATGACAAATATTTCAAAACTTTATGAAAATATGAGAATTAATTGCACAATTAGTACTAGAAATGTGTACCTTGCATATTACAATTTGCATGCATACAGACATTTCCAACTCTGACTTTGGACCAATTCTGTAGAATGGCCCATGAATATACAGTGTATATACACATGTATATACAGTAAAATAGATGAATAGTTAACCCAAAATTTAAATTCTGTCTTGTTTTTCTTTCTCTCTCTCTTTTTACATTTTACATGAAAACATAAGACTCCTGTGAAGACATAAACTGAACAAAATATGTAAGAAACTAGTTTCCCACTGAAAAATGCAGCAGTATAAAACCATCAAACATGTCTTTGAATGCAACCTGCCCTGTGTTCAAGTAAATCTGTCTAGTTTCCGAATCGCAACACATAAATCCAGTCATTTTCCTTGCCCGACTGCGAGCGCTTGGTTATTTGATTGACAACATTCCTGTGCACTGGAGCGCTTGATCTTGCTTCATAAGGATGCGAGCTGGCAAGAGGCGAGACAACAATAACAAAGGGTTTCAGATGCTGCTGACGCTGCGAGGTGACGTGCTGCGACTGCAGTAATACTGCAGCGACTGTTTCACACGTGCTAGTCTTCAAATCATGCCTTTACATGAGGATAACGCTAGAAACGGACTGATTATCATTGCATCAGCAGACGAACGGTTGCCTACAATAATATTGCATATAGCATACAGCAATGTAAATGGTAGGCTATTCATTGAAAAGGAACGTAGTGTTTAATAAATGACAATTACCAGCTTGTGAAATGAACTCCTATTTTGTGCTATCTGTTGTTTAAAGTCAGCCAGTTCGTCTCGCGAGTAAACCTGGCTTTAAGAATGTAGTCAGGTGCACGTGTACTGTCACTAGTGGCGATTTTGATTCATCCTACTGAATCGGATCTTTTGAATCGGTTCACTAAAAAATCCATTCAAATGCGTTCGGTACTTTCTGCAGGTAACATCATTACAAGTGGAAGTCTTTTGTGTACTATGAGTGAGTTATTGAATTGTTCACTTTTTATTTGATCCTTTATTAAAATTGGCATGCCTACAGATAGGCTCCAGAAAGAGTATTATTTTCTCCACAAATAACAACGAGAGTAAGATTTCATTTATTCCTCCATTTTGTTCATGACTTTCATCAAGAGAAAACAAACAACATATCCAAAATGAATGAACTGAGTTCCAATAACGTAATTTTGCGTAAATTTAATTGTGTATGGTTATTTTAACACATTTATAATTCTTCTTCCCTATCTCTCTTCTTGCGAACAAGACTGACGTGTTTCATTCAGACTGTATATACAGAATGTATTTAAAATACATATAGTAAGTTCATATAGTATTGAATTAATGAAGCTAATTATGCACCAATTTGACTGTATAAATTGTGCATATTTAAAATTCAAGTGAAGAAATAGAAACAGAATAGTACAGAACAGAAATTAAGGTATGCATATGTCCGTTTTTTAATTTAAAAATGATTGCTTGATGTTGATAATGTTTATTTTTTAACAAAACCCTTTAAAAATATTTACAATTTCTATATACATTTAATTTACATTTAAAATGAAATCAGATTACATTTATTATGAAACACGCATTCAAAAATATTATACCTTATGAGTCAAAGACCTATGAGATTTAGAGTAAACAGTCAAGAGCACTAAGTTGTGAATGCCTGCACATTTGAACCGCATGTTGCCACCTTCCCCGCGTGACGTCAGCCCAGTTGTTTTGGGTCGCTCGGCCAATCGGAAGCGCGCTCGCACTTCTACAGAAGCCGAGGTGGGTCCAACCTCGCGCCAGCTTTTATCCTCCGTTACTCATCACAACGCCCCCTCGGTAGGGTGCATGCACGGGGCTCTGCTTTAAGCGGCAGCTCTGAGATGGAAACCCCATTGCAGTTGCAGAACGATTTCTATCCAGAGCAGCAGCAGCAGCACTATAAGCAGCACCAGCAGCACTACTGCGGACGGGAGGAAGAGCGCTCCATCAGGCATTGCACCTGCAACAACTACACCTGCGAGGATGCCAGAAAAAGCCAGCATTTGCACGGGACGCCGCTGGGAACTTTAAGGACACCGTCCGTCTCATCTTCAACCAGGCAAGGCGCTCAGTACAGCGAGTTCACGCCCTCTAGTCATGGTAGTTCATCCAGACACCATCATCACCACCATCATCATCCTCATCGCGATCACAACCGGCAGCAAATTCGGGGCAGTCCGGCCAGCAGCCACAGAGAGAGTAACTCTTACACCCAAATAGCCATGAGCAGCTGCAGATACAACGGCGGCGTGATGCGGCCGCTCAGCAACTTGAGCTCGTCCCGCAGAAACCTGCACGAGTTTGATTCAGAGTCCCAGCCGCTGCAGCCCGTCTCTGCGGCGGACGCGTCCGACGCGCTCGCCTCCAAGACGGAGAACAACTCCACCACCCTCATGCCTTACTCGGCGGGGGACGGGGGAGGCGGCGGCGGCGGCGGAGGTGGAGGTGGAGGGGGTGGATGTAGCCACAGCGGCGGCAAATCGGGCAAAAAGAAGAACCAGAACATCGGACAGAAGCTCGGGCACAGGAGGGCCCTGTTTGAGAAAAGAAAGCGTCTGAGCGACTACGCGCTCATCTTTGGGATGTTTGGCATCGTGGTGATGGTCATTGAAACTGAACTCTCGTGGGGAGCCTACGGAAAGGTGCGTAACTTAATAGTCCCCAAATCCTGCAGGTCCCCCCATCTAGGTCAGAATTCATTAAGTCCGGTCTGCCTGCTGGCGAGCGAGAGAGAGAGAGAGAGAGAGAGGAAAAACTACAAGTTTGGAAAGTGCGCGGTGCGGATGGATGGATGAAGAGCTGTGGCAAGGTCACGTTTACTGGAAGACGCTTTGCTTCGTCGGTTTTCCCTGTGGAATCGTTTAGTTACGTAAAATTGTTCAAATATAACAAAAAATTAAATAAAAAAAATCTTTTATAACTTTAAAATTCGTGTTCTTTATGAATGACATATTCAAGCAGTATCACTCAAACAGGAGTGCTGTCCTTTGTGCTGTGATTTGGCCGCATTTAAACAGCTCAATAAACACATAATTAATATTAATGAATGCAAAAATGACACAACACTGCTTCTTTTCGTGAAAGAAAACACTGGAATGACGCAAACAGTGAAACTTCCTAATGTTAGCAGCACTATTGGGGAGCTCGACCAATCAAATTACCGGAACTAACTGTTATACGTTAATCAAGTTGAAACTCTAGAAACTCAAATTGAGTTCGTTATTACTTAACTTTTGCTTGAATAATTCTAGCCTGTCATTACTTTTATTGTCAATTTTCTCTTCTTCCTCTTTGACTTTCTGTGGAACATTACTGGAAAAATAAATCATATTTGTGTTATTTTGTGTAAAATGCATTTATATTACTATAAGTACTTTAAAATAATTAGATAATTACAGTGATATAATTGATGCCTCTATCTATAAAAGTCCCAAAGAGGGTATGCATTACTGCAATTCAATTTGCCACAGGGATTCCAAATGACAGCATTCATATTTTCTCGATTTATTGTTAAATTATGGTTGATCTGTGAACAAAAAAGCGATTTATCTGCATCAGAATGACTTTAATAAGGCAATCCGAGGAAAACATCCCAACACGTGTCTCTCCTGTAAGAGTAACACCAGGAAAATAAATCATAGTGCGTCTTCAAAATGACATGTTATTGTTTTGTCAATACAGTATGTTGAAAATGAAGGAAATGATGTCGTCACGTGGAAGGTTAAAGTCAAATTTCAGTTAAATTATATAATGGTCTCAGATTAGTGCTTATGTTTTGGTATTTTCAGGAAGCGTAACCTTCACAAAAGTCTACAAAGTCTTGGAATCATTCAAATAAAACATAGTAATGTGTTGCAGTAATATTTTTGCAAGTCTAATCAATATGCAATTGTATTGTATGTTTAAACCAACTAATCCAAATGAGTTGAATTTGTCCTTTTCTTCTCTTTTTTTCTTTTTTTCAGGAGTCACTGTATTCTTTAGCCCTAAAATGCCTGATAAGCCTTTCTACAATCATTCTTCTTGGGTTGATTATCATATATCATGCCAGGGAAATCCAGGTAACTCTTTTAAAAATAAGTAAGAGCTGTTTACTGTGTTTTCACTTCACTGTCATGTTAATTTTGGTGCGTTTTTCGGGTCTGCAGTTTTTAACACATTCTCTCCTCCAGACTAATGCTCAACACATTGTGCTTGAAATGATACCCATTACCATAGAATTACAATCGGATTATCTTCAATGGCACTGCATCCTCTCCATTTCTCACCGGCTTAATCGAATCATGCCATGAAATCCTGTCAGTGACTCGATGACCTTGTTTAACAGTAGCCGTTCACAGTTTATTAGCTAGTTGGATAGACAAGGCCAGGTTGAATGGATATTTTTTCCTAATAAAGCACTTATTAATCTTCATAAAATCATTACAGAAGTCTACTAGAGCATAACCTGAGATTCGTAGTCTGTTAACTGTGTTGACTATGGACTTGCACTTGCACAAAATGTAGTTTATAGATTAAGTATGGAGGCTTTCTGTACAGTGTCTCCATATTGGTATTAGAAAGTGTCCAAATCTGCACTTAAGGCAGTTTTTGCCCATATTTGTTGAGAGAAAGAACTTGACCTGATGGTTATAGTACTTGGAAAGCACTCAGTCCTGTGACCTTACTTCAGTGGATTGTTGCATTACTGTATTACTGGTGAATTTTATACATTTCAGCAACCATATCTCCATTGTAATGCATTTCTTTGCATTAAGTAATGCATTAACAAAAAAGATTAAGACTTTTAGCTGGTGTTGGCGAAGATAAAATCCTGTAAATTTCTGAACAGTCTTCATGATGTTTCTTAAAATACTCTGCAGCCGAGAAATGTAGCATCAAAGATTTATTTGATTTATTCCACTTCTTTCTTTTTCCATCTTTCATATTCATTCTCTCAGGGTTCCCATGGTCATGGAAAACCAGCAAATTTCAGCGAACTGTGATTTGCAGGCCTTATTAAATTAATGAGCAAATTACCTAATAGAAAATAAAGTATTAAAAATAATAAAATTGAATAGTAATTCATATAACGGAAATCATTTTTATGTGCATTACGTATAAAATGATTTTATAAAGTCTAATCCAGTTGTCAAAAAGTATGGGAACCCTGTAGAAATTATTATTATTTTTTTTTTTTTCATTTAACTTGCAAATAGACAAATATCTCATTCAAGTTGAATCGGACAGGCTTATTATGAAGTGAAACCATGTGTGGCTTGTCCAATAGGGAAATATCACAGTTAATTTCTTGTGGGATGGACAGATTAGTCCAAAGGATTTAATCACAGAGGGACATGTCAATTTCACATTGATTTGCATGCATTTCAGGAATCAAATTTGTTGCCTGGGTTTTGAATGTAAAAGCCTAATTTCATTTTTTTTAACAAAAAAGTCCAATGTACTGTTTTGGCCATTTATATTATTTTTGACCAAATGAAAAATCAGATTTTTGCACCTTGTCAAAAATGAAAGGCATTGCTTTGGACAGCTGTAGTCAAAACCAAAGGACCAGCTAATGAGAGAATTTGTTTTCTTGGCTGAAGCTATCATACCAAAGTGGATATTCTGGGTTTGACGAATACTTGCGTTAATAGCAAAATATATAAATCAAGCACTTAGATAAGGCCAAGGAGCGCCAATAAGCTTGTACTGCCAGTAAGTACATAGTGCCAACAAGATCGTAGTGCTTTTGGCAGAACAGAGACAGTGTTATTAGTTAATAGTGCATGGTCAGAGTGAAGGGGAAATAAGATTAGTTTTTTTTTTTTTTTCTTAGTCACCTGACTAAGACTAGTTTTTTTTTTTTCTCACAGGATTTCAGTTAGTGACCAGAAAGCAGTATTTTGGACCCCAAAATGACAATTTTGTCGTCATTTTCAAACCTTCATATATTTCCAAACCTATATGACTTTTTTTTTTTTTGTAGAACATAAAACAAGATATTTTGAAGAATGTTCACGCAGCTCCTGTCCATGAACTCCAAAACCAGAACTCCAGAACATGCAATAAACTGAATACATCAAAGTTTAGTTGTGTGTATATATACTGGAAAATTGTGCATCAAGACACATCACACCAGATTTGACATCATAAGACTTGACAGAAGTCACATAGACTACTTTTGTGGTGCTTTATTGGCTCTTTTCACATCATCCATCCCCATTTAATTTAATTGGAAAAGAGCAGCATTAACATTCTTCAAAATATCTTCTTGTGTATTCCACAAAGTGAATTATTCTTGTAAAAGGTTGTGTTGCGGTAAAGTCAAAGTAATAGTGAGTCATTTGCCGTAATGTCGATGACAATGACTAAAGCTGCAGAAGGCTGCATGAATTATGAATCATTCTTAAATTTGACTTGTGAAGTTGCTCAATCAGGTGGTTTCTGCATTGTGATCTAGTATGACTCCAGGGTTTTTGATGCACTGGCAGACAAAACAAGACGACGAAAAAAATTGACCTTCAACAGGGATGGAAGAAACCTTGAATTTAGGTAGTCAGCCTTGCCAAGACCGCAGGTGATGAACAGCCGTCCAACTGAGATGTCAAAGAGCCATGTTGAGATTTCCTCAGTGTGGCCATTGAGGTGAAGGCAATTAGGTGTTGCTGCCATAGCAGAGGAATGAGAAACCGTGCAATCTGATGACAACAAAACCAGACAATCTACCTTAGATATGAAACATTCTGGTGGCTGATGACCTCCGTTGCGCTGATGAAAAAGAAGGAGGGTATAGAAAGTAGACTCACTAGATAGGCTCTTGTATCTCAGTGCTAAAAAAGAAAAAGTCCACAGAAATGAAAATTCTGTCATTATCTACTATCACTCTTAAGAGCCGGAGAAATGCAGCATCAAAGATTTATTGATTTATGCCATTTCTGTCTCTTTCTGTCATATTCATTCTTTGAGGGCTCCAATGGTCAGAAAATATCAATTTTAAAATTGTGATTGGCAGTCCTGGGAAAATAAAATAATTAAAATCAATACAGTTCATTAAAATTAAATGTAAACTAGATTCCACTTTATATTAAGTGGCCTTAACAGCTATGTACTTACATCAAAAAATAAGTACAATGTACTTATTGTGTTCATATTGAATTACAAAACACTTTTGCTGCTATTGAGGTGGGATACGGGTAAGGTTAGGGACAGGTTTGGTCGTATGGGTAGGTTTAAGGGTGGGTTAAGTTGTAAGGAATGGATCAGCAGTGTAATTATAACTGTAATTACAGAAATTAATTACGCAATTACATGCAGCTATTTTTTAAAATGTAAGTACAATGTAAAAACATGTATGTACAGTCATGACCAAAAATATCGGCACCCTTGCAATTCTGTCAGAAAAGGCAACCCTTCTCTCAGAAAATTGTTGCAGTTGCAAATGTTTTGGTACTCACATGTTTATTTTTTTGTTAATTTTTGTTCTTTTTATTAATTTTCTGAGAGAAGTGTTGCATTTTCTGACAGAATTGCAAGGGTGCCGATATTTTGGCCGTGACTATAAGTGCATTGTATCAGATGATTAATTTAAATGGAAGTACATCGATAAGGCCACTTAATATAAAGTGGACTGAAACATTTAATAAAAATAATTTTATGCACTTTATCTAAAAATGATTGTGTTCTGTTCCTGTAAAGTCGGAGAATTACGCAATTACATGCAGCTATTTTTTAAAATGTAAGTACAATGTAAAAACATGTATGTACAGTCATGACCAAAAATATCGGCACCCTTGCAATTCTGTCAGAAAAGGCAACCCTTCTCTCAGAAAATTGTTGCAGTTGCAAATGTTTTGGTACTCACATGTTTATTTTTTTGTTTGCATCTGAACAACACAAAACAACAGAGAAGAAAAGTCAAATCTGATACAATTCCACACAGAACCCAAAAAAATGCACTGGACAAAATTATTGGCACCCTTAACTTAATATTTGTTAGCACCCCCTTTGGAAAAAATAACTGAAATCATTCGCTTCCTGTAAGCATGAATGAGTTTCTTACACCTCTCTACTGGAATTTTGGACCACTCTTCTTTTGCAAACTGCTCCAGGTCATTCAGATTTGAAGGATGCCTTCTCCCTACTGCTGTTTTGAGATCTCTTCACAGGTGTTCTATGGGATTCAGATCTGGACTCATTGATGGCCATTTCAGATCTCTCCAGCGCTTTGTTTGGAACCATTTCTCAGTGCTTTTTGAAGTGTGTTTCGGGTCATTGTCCTGCTGGAAGACGCATGACCTCTGGTGGAGACACAGCTTTCTGACACTGGCCACTACGTTGCGCCCCCAAAATTCTTTAGTAATCATCAGATTTCATGATACCGTTCACACAGTCAAGGCATCCAGTGCCAGAAGCAGCAAAGCAACCCCAAAACATCTTTGAACCTCCACCATATTTGACTGTAGGGACTGTGTTCTTTTCTTTGAAGGCCTCATTTCTTTTTCTGTAAACAGTGCCAGGATGTCCTTTACCAAAAAGCTCGACTTTTGTCTCGTCTGTCTCCCAGAAGGATTGTGGTTTTGTCACATAAGTTTTGGCAAACTCCAGTCTTGCTTTTTTATGCCTTTGTGTCAGCAGTGGTGTCGTCCTGGGTCTCCTACCATAGCATCCCTTTTCATTCAGATGGTGACAGATAGTGGGAGCTGACACTGTTGTACCCTGTGTCTGCAGATTAGCTTGAATTTGTTTGGAAGTTAATCAGGGTTCTTTATCCACCATTCAAACAATCCTTTGTTGCAATTTTTCATTAATTTTGCTCTTCTGTCCGCATCCAGGGAGGTTAGCTACAGTGCCATGGGCTGTAAACCTCTTGATGATATTGTGCACAGTGGACACAGGAACATTAAGATCTCTGGAGATGGACTTGTAGCCTTGAGATTGTCCATGTTTTTCCACAATTTTTTCTCTCAAATCCACAGACAACTCTTTACACTTCTTTCTTTTCTCCATGCTCAGTATGGCACACAACACAAAGGTTGAGTCAACTCTTCTCCATTTTAACTGGTTGCGAGTGTGATGACTATATTGCCCACACCTGTTACTTGCCACAGGTGTGTCTAAATACAAGTTACAGGAGCATCACATGCTTGAAAAGCAATTATTTCTTACAATTTTGAGTTTTTTGAGTTCTGTGTGAAATTTGATCAAGTTTGACTTTTCTTCTCTCTTTTTTTTTGTGTTGTTGCAGTGCAAACAAAAACAAGAAGCACGTGAATACCAAAACATTTGCAATTGGAACAATTTTCTGAGAGAAGTGTTGCATTTTCTGACAGAATTGCAAGGGTGCCGATATTTTTGGCCGTGACTATAAGTGCATTGTATCAGATGATTAATTTAAATGGAAGTACATCGTATAAGGCCACTTAATATAAAGTGGGACTGAAACATTTAATAAAAATAATTTTTATGCACTTTATCTAAAAAATGATTGTGTTCTGTTCCCTGTAAAACACAAAAGGAGATGTTTTATAGAATGTTCGAGCTGCTCGTTTACATACAATGGATTTGGATAATGATTTACACAGCCAGCTTGTGCCAAACTCCACAAAAGACTCCTCAAAAAGTGCAACACCAAGCCCATGAGTTCAGTTCCCAATAAGCACGCAATTTTTGTTGTTTAGATGTTTTTGAAATTCAATCAAATTGCAACATAAAATTGTGACAGTACACGGAAACATACATGGGTGTGTTTGTACTACATGTACATGAAACAACATCACTGTTTTGTAATATGCATGCAAATTTTTTCTCCCCAAAAAGCCATTAAGAGCCCTGGCTCTGCAACCATAAATGCCTGAGTAGTTTTATTACTTTTCACACTGTTGAATTATAACGGCGTGTATTCATGAGCCAGTTGTGCTCTCTGTAATATTTAGGGCCCAAAAGCCTCTGAGGGACATCAATCATGGGAATGCTTTACCAGAGATATGTTTCTCTCTGAAGGGACCAGACGGGGGCTCTACGCATTACAAATACATGCACGTCATGACCATATTGATGCGATTTTTTTTTTTTTTTTTTAACCAATGACCTTCATTTGTATCAGCAGTTTATCAATGAAAAATGATGGTTAGTTGCAGTTGAACCACAAATTGCCTGTATTGCGGAATGTCTAACACTTGTAACGTCAGTGCATGTATAGGGCAGAGTCACGTGATGAGTGCACGTGAGCAGCGCTGATGCACTATAGAGGATGTGCACTGTCTTTTTCTGTGACAACTAACTCTACCTGAGACGACTGCCGAGTGTCACGTATCCATCCTTCACCACTGACCCCTGAGTTTTCACTGAGCTGGATTACAGTATAGAGATTATAAGATTAAAGTAAAAGATGTTCATTTAAATTAATCTGAGATGTCTGCTGGCTTTGAATTTAATTGAATATTTAATTTAACTTAAATTTAATTGTTTAAATTACTGGAGCGTCTATATTTTAATTTAGCTCAGAGAAAATTTTAAGGTGTTGTAATTTTAGACAGAACATTATTTAAAAAATCAATAATTTTAAATATTTTAAATCTATTAAACTAATTGTCATTTGAAGAAATTTTGTGCACAAAAATGCAAAAAAAACAAAACAAAATCTCTCCACACTTGCCTGATTTACTGAATGTTTTACTAATGTTTTAGTAGGAGTAGGATCTACAATTCCTTAATTTTATTTAAAATTATAATAATATATATCATCATAATAATAATAATTTGAATTGTTACAGCATCTATACAGTAATTTAGCTTTTTGTTACAATTTTAGGCAAAACATTATAAAAGTAATTTTACATCATTTCAAATAGCTTTAAATAATTGCCATTTAAAGAAATTTAGTGTGAAAATTTTATTCAATCAAATTTAATTTAATTTCTAGAGCATCTACACTGTAATTTAGTCCGTAGAAAAGGTATTATAATTTTACATTTTTTCAATTTCAACTTCACTCGTTTACCAAAACATTTTGCTGCTATTCTGCGTAATGTTTTAGTAGAAAGAATAGGCCCTACAATTTCTTAAATGTTTAATTCAATTTAATTTTGCATTTAAATGGCTAGAGAAGAGACTTGAAGTGGTCCATTTTTCTTTGAGATAAGTTATGTTTTAAAATTAAACTGAGCAATTTTACTGCTGGAATTAATTTCATACGAAACGGTGGCTTTTATGTTTTATTGTTTTATTTTGCATATGTTTAATTTAAACCACTAGAGAAACGAGTTAAATTAGGTTACAGTTAACTTAATAATACAACAGCTGTCATCCTTTTTTGGCAGCGTTCAATTACACAAATGCAAACTGAAAGCATGCGGGTCCTCCTTCAAAGAAACTTGAAAGCTGAAAGCAACCTACAACTGAGGATTTACTTAGCAAAGTGGCCTCTTAGGACCCACTTTGATATCATAAATTAACCATTGCATTAATTTGTAATTGGGCTGAACCTCTCTACCTAATTCTCTAATGAGATTGAGCGATTTCTTTTCTTAGCGACAAGATATATGTTCCCATTCTCTACATTACACAGATTAAATATTGAGCCATGCTCCATTAGTTATATTGAGCTCTTCTGAAACCAGTAACCAACCCCTGCTGCCTACTAGACAGACGAAGAGCACAAAGGCAGACGACCTTTTGTCCGTGCCCTTGTCAAGGCGACGCAAGGCGAAAACAGAAGCAAAAGCAGCGAGCCCCCTGTACGGACACGTGTTTGATAGATTACCGTGTCGTTGCTGTGTTTTAACAGAGCCCAGGTCTGGTAAAGCAACAGTGAGTGCGGCTGCTTCAGAAGAGCCATCGACCTTGTGTTGCGCTGATCAGTTTAGGCCGTATTTTATTGCGGTTTTCATTAATCCACATGCTCTGCCAAAGTCAGCCATGCATCCATCATTCGGGCTGAGCGCTGTATCTCATAGGACTTACTGCAACTGTATTAGACGAGGCCGGGGGTGATGGAGCTACTACTGCAAATCTTACCTGCACTCTTTGATATAGCAATTTATATGCACCAAAAGTAGCTGTGACGTTAATAGACTTGAGAAAAATTTGGAATACTGACGAGTCAAAAAATCTTCAACTAAACCAAATCTATTAATAATCATTTTAATGATTAAATCCGTTCAGTTCAGCTATTCTGTAATTTATCCAAAGAAAATTTTAAGGTGTTATAATTTTAAACAGAACTTTCCAATATTTCAGATATTCAAATTTCTTTAAATAATTGTCATATATTACTTAAAAGAGGGATTCAAAGAAAATGCAATTTAAAAATAGTTGTTTACAAGTAAGTAAGGCCGTGTTTTTAACTAAACAAACACAAGAATGATATTTAAACATTTTTATTTATTTCCTATATGCACTAAACAATAAAATTGACCTGAATTGTATTTAATGTAAAACTTTAATACAGCATTTGATAAAAGCCACATTTGTATCAGTTCAAATGTATTATGTAAATGAATGCAACTCTAATTTTCTATAAAAATGTTAAGGTATTATAGAAAGGCAAGCTAAAATAAAAATTCAGTCACTGAATTGAGTTTTGAATTGATATATTGATTTGAAATACAAAAATAAAAATAAAATATATATTATGTATACAATTTTTATACCTCTTTAATTGTCACTGTAGAAATGCAGTGCTCAAAATTTTTTCAAAATCCCTGAAAATGTATTCAATTGATAATTTTTCCTAATTGATTTTTAGTAATGATTGCTGAAGCAAGCGTTACTAATACCGTTAATTGTTATTGCTCAAACAATGTTAAATTCTTTGGTATTACAAAACATTAAAAAAGATGATTTTCAACCATTTTCATACCTTAAAATAAAAAAAGAAAAGAAAACTATTCTATTTCGCTAACATTCTTCATAATGCTTTAGCAGAAGGCAACTATTTGGTCAGAATAATTTTGATCTATATTTCGCACATCTGCTTCGTCTTGGTTGAACGAGTCGCCGCAGTCACGCTCTCGGACTTGTTGAGGTTATCAGGTACGACCCTTAGCTGTCGTAACCAGGCCATTACATGTGCCTCTGTTGTCAAATTCAGCATTTTTCCATAACTACCCGCTCAAGCACTCAGTAGGAATATTGGATGCTTGAAGGTGAAGCACCCTTGAGTATTGTATTGCAGGTCGTCCATTACCATAATTGGTTTTACCTACCAAGTAGGTTTCCTTACATAACCCATTTTAAATGTTTAATTGCTCCGTTTTGAAGCTAGTAAGTTGAAAGCGGTGGCTTCGTGACATGTTTTCCTCATATCAACAAAATTAAAGCTTCACGCTTATCATCATTTGTGCAGGCTATGTGGTTTGTTGGTGGTTGTTGTTGTTGCTAAGCTTTGAGTAAGATAGTGTCTGTCACCGTTCGGAAAGGCAGCTTGTGTTTCGCTGTCTAAGTTACACTCGCACGGAAAGTCGAACAGCCTAAACTAACAGACAGGCTGGTTAATGTTACAGCATCTCTGGCAATTGTCAGGCCCTTTAGGACACTTGATGTGTCTTATCTGTTCTAAAATCTCCCTTTCTTCTGGTCTTACGATTTCTGTCATGAGTCGGTGTCGACGGGAACGTCCAAACGTGATTAGACCCGCGAAGCCTGATTTTATTTTTGGTAGAATCCTGTGTTTTTGATGTATTTTTGCTGTGTTTGAATTAGGATATGTTGTAGGAGTGTGTGTTTTGTGTTCGCATGTGCGAGGGATTAGTTTCGTATTTTGAGGCTGTGTGATTCATGTGACTAACATGTGTAGGTGGTACTACAAGGGTCTAAAATGGAAATGTTCATTTTGTCATTACAGTCCTTCAGCTAAAAAAAAAAAAAAAAAAAACCTCTAAGAGCTTTGAGGCATGAAGGATTTATTTTCTGTCTGAATGATTCAAGATTTATAGTGATGGTGGCTAAAGAAATCATTACTATTACCATAAATTATTATTGCTCAAGTAAGCTTGGGGAAAATAACTCAATATTTCAGTGGGCCTATCAGTAACTCAGTTTTTATGTATTTTCTATAAAATGGTTTAAAAATGTTTTTTTTTTTTTTTTTTACATTTCAACTTGTAATGAACTACTTTTAATATCTTTTATGTAAAAAAGTAAAATACTATTAAAAATGTAGTTGAATAATGAAGAATGATATTTAATCATTTTAATCTCTTTATGCACTAATATAGTTTTGATGATGAACTGATGAATCAAACTTCACAAATGTAATGCTCTTTTTGCTTTGAAACAATTCAAATAAAAACATTTTTATTAAAAAACAATTATTTTAAAAATGTAAAAATAAATATATATTATATAAAAATTCATTTTAACAATTGTCATACCTTAAAATTATTGCCATTGAAGAAATAAAGAACTCAGAAAATGTAAAAAAAAAATTCTTTGAAATTAATTTTTAGTGATGATTTCAAAGCAAGCATTACTATACCATCAATTATTGTTGCTCATACTAAGGATTTGCAAAATAATCAATATTTTTATATTTAGTATCTCAATATTTATCTATTTGCTATAAAATGACTATAAAAGAACTAAAATGACAAATATAATATAATATGAACATTTTTGAGTGACAACATAAGCAAATCATTGATTTTAGTTGAGTTCTGAAGTGATACATTGATTGAAATGGACAGTTTGAACTGATTGATGTACTGTAAATCAGTCTGTTTTTGCTATAAAAACCAAATAAAAATTTAAATATATAAATTTAAAGTATTTCAAGTATCTAAAGTATTATAAATAATTGAGGAAGGCTTTGCAAAATGCAATTTTTTTTGCTTTTTTATGATATTCAATATCTCAAAATGTATGTATTTTTATGGATTTATGGATTTTTTCAATAATACATTTCATCTAGCAAATGTAATTTATTTAATGTAAAAAAGCAAAATGCGTTTCAATAAAGAAGAATAATGTTTAATCATTTAGGACCTTTATGCACTAATATGATAATACCTAAGATAAGATAAACAGCAATATTTAAATAATTTTTCTTATATTAAAGGGGTCATAGGATGCTAAATTCACTTTTCAAGTTATTTGAACATAAATGTGTGTTAGAAGTGTGTGTACACATCCATCCTATAATTATAAAAATCCACCCAGTGTTTTTTTTTAAATCCCCTTTCTCAAATCAGGCTGTTCTGAGATTCCTGTCAGAATGACGTAATTCTACGCAGGCTGCTCCCACGATGATTGATTGATTGACAAGGCCGTCTTACCTTAGACCCGCCCTGAGTGAGCTGTCATCAGTCCACCATTGTGTCGACTCCAGTGCAGGGGAAGACAAGAATGTCTCCGATTAAGCGATTGAAGTGTTTTGTTGTTGGATGTAATAATGAATATAGCAGTCGTCATTTACTCCTGACATTTGAGCCACTGAAGACGCAGAGGATTAATGTTACTTTCGTTTTGAAGGGAATGCGCCGATCCACGATCTGCCTAAATGCGTCTATGTTTGCGCGAATCATTCGTGATCCAGCCTCACCTACAGAAGAAGTGAGTATAAGGGTTTTTATGAATCTTTGCAAATCGCCTTTCCTAATAATGTTCTAGTTAGCCAGTTTCACGGCTGGAATTTATAGTCTGCTCATCACTCACGGAAGAGAGGGGCGGGGCGAGCAGAGCTCATTAGCATTTAAAGCAACATGGACTAAAATGGCTTGTTAAAAACAGAGCTGATTTTGACAGGTTTAAAAAGGTGTTTTTACATTACAATTGAGAAATTTTAACCAAAGTATGTTATAGACTTTTAATTATGACCCTAAAGAATCATATCAACTTGTGCAAAATGGGCATCCGATGACCCCTTTAAAATATCCTAGTAGTAGGTAAATATTGCTGTTTATTTTATATATTGTCATATTAGTGCATAAATGGCCAAAATAAAAATGAGCAACTATGGAAACAAGCAATTATACATTTCATGCAATTATGCGAGCGCGTCATTGAATACAATTTTTGGTTTGGAATCGAGTCTCAGAAATGGACAGTTTGAACATATAAAACCACAAAACCGTTTGCATGAACATTTTGTCTGTTTCTTCAGGAGTTTAAATCTCAGAGATTTTTACAACCAGAGGCTGTGCAATGTTGTGGGATCTTGGAAAACTTATTGATACTATGAGTGAAGACACATTGACCATTCCAAGGTTGATGCGTCGACATGTCTAGTGCCGTCGAATGTGGCATCTACGTATACATATCTATGGTAGCAACAGCATAACAATGTGCTAATAACTACTCAGAATCCATTAGCATCAGCATAACAATGCGCTGGAAGCCACCTCAACACGTTTTTGTATGGTCAAGCAGCACTCAGATTTACTTAATGCTTTAATGCATTATCACTGAATCTGGGTTATTAATCTCATTTGCCACCAGAAGTGGAGCAGTTTTTCTTAATGATGAATTTAGAGATTAGGAATTCAGTCTAAATCAAGGTTATTTGGCAGAGTGTCAGTTTATATTATAACATTTGCATTTATCCTCTGCCAGGTTTCACGTCATTTGATTTATTCAAACATCTGCCCCATGATCCATTTACTGTGGATCCAGCAGAGTAAATAAGTGACCGCAAATGCTATTAAACCGTCCAAACGTTGAGGTTTTATACGCATGCTACTACATGAGGGGAAAACCACAGGACAGCACTGAAGCAGCATCTCAAAGCCTCAAGCAAGAGTCATATTAAAGAATAATACGGTTATGCGCCGCATAAACCCATTACTCGTGAAATAGCCTGGTGCTGTAAGAAGGCAGGAAAGCCGTTTGCACATATTGGATCAGGGGTTTATCATTTGCACCTTTTCTCATATCAGATAGCCACAGTCTTGTTGGATAAAGTCTGTCAGCAGAAGCCTCTGAATTGTGCTGACTGCACTGCTCTGGTGAAATATCTCACGCTGATGTTGGCTGTCGGTACCTTGAGGTGATTGAAAGCACAGGAAGAAACCGCAGCTGATCGGCACAGAGCGTTCGGGAGGGAAGAGATCTGATGCTTGAGCGCAACAGACGGCTTCCGGAGGATAATTCCCATTCATTATCTTTACAGAGAAGTCGGTTTTTAACAGTAACATATAAACCTTAAACAGTAGCATATAAAAAGAAATCAGTGTGATTTCAACTTCATTTTTAAGAATTCCTTGTGTAGGGCATTTCCAAATTCCATTTTTTCCATTTGAATTTTTCTAGACTCTGTTTTAATGGTTAAATTAAATTGTATTAATCAAAAAGCATGTCTAATTAATTGAAATCAATGAAACTTACAATATTAAACAGCAATTCATTAAAAGTTTAACAAAAGTTAAATTCTTAAAGCCCTATGAAATGTTTTTTTTTCTTTCTCAAATTCAGTTAAAATTTTTACTAAATTTAGTTTTCCATTAATTTTCTGAATTTCATTTTAATGATTTCATTAAATATTAATAATCAAAAGCATCTCTAATTAATTGATTTTATATTAATTTTATTTTTATTATTATTTATTTCTTTTTGAAAAACTGTGTTGTGTATTTAAAATTTGGTAAATATATATATATATATATATATATATATATATATATATATATATATATATTTATTTATTTATGGTAAATATTCCTTTAAAAAGTAAAACCGACGGGTTGCTGTGAAGACCTTTAGATTTTTGTTTGTATATGATCGATGATGATGATAGATTTACTCAAAAGAAACAGTAAAATGCTCATAAAGTCACTCTCAGAGCAGTTCTAGAGATTGTTTATGCGTTCATGTACTCGTAAAGTGGCACTTCAGTATGTGTGTAGTAAACGAAACTGTGCATCTGTGCCATTTATAGACAAGCAGAATTCATATTTAAGTGGTATTTGTGCAGCTTAATATTCACACTAGTCCATATCGCGTTTTGATTTAAGTGTACTGACCTACTTTTGTTGTATCCATCGCACATTCCATGACATTCGGAGTTATATAGTAAATTCCGTTTTTATGTCTGTATTCCACGATTCCGTCTGCGTTTTCTGCATTGTGGAAATCATAGGGCCCTATTAGTGAAGAACTACAGTGTACTACAGTTACTACACTACCCATAATGCTGAAGAGGCCTTGGCCAATCAGAGAAGTCAGTGTTGCTATGGAAACTGAAAGCAATTTAAAAGCACTCAGCAGCATTGCAAATGAAAAGAGTTTCCCTACACTCTCAAACCTCTTACATTTTTGTATATATCTGAATATTTTGCGATAAACATAAAATGTTTTTGTTTTTTTATTGAAAAAAAAATCATTGACAATAAGTGAATACTGATATTTTACGATTGTTTTTGATGTTACGGAATGAGTAGTTCATTCAAGTGCTGGGTTGAAATGTTTTAATCAATCCTCATTTTATAAACAGGTATCGATTCTTAAATCACAAGATCGATGTTGTTTTCTGTTGATGCAAACAAAACTTCAATAAACAGTATTTGTAGCGCACCTCCTATAATTTTGATAAGCGTTTGCTTTACTTCTGATAAGAAACAAAGTCTCAGCTTTCAATTTCTATTATTTAATTTAATGTCAAGTATGCTTGAATAAATAAAATTTAATTTGAATTTAAATGAAATGTTTTATTTTTTATATTTAAATTTTATTTTATATTTCAACAACAAGTTGGAGCAGAAATATAATTAACTGGAAAATAAATGGTGAAAATTTGGAAACATTTATAGCAAATTTCACAATTACAAAAAAGAATACCTAGTAACTCATTGAATTAAACATAACATTTTAAAGTAGAAAGACTAAATTAGGATTTTAAAACAACATATTCTAATCTTTGTTTTATTTACAACTTTGAAAAATCTTTGAATTTACAGTGTGTATTATTAGAAAGTTGTTATAAAAACTAAATTATGCACAATTATGCATTTTTATATATTAAATGCTTGCACACCACATATTTTATTTTAGTGTTTATTATCTTATCTGAAAATAAATAGAAATTGAATTAATTTCAGTTGAATAGTTTGGGTTCTGATATTAATTTTAACTTTTAATATTACAGTAATGTATCAAGGGAGAGAGTTTTTTTAGAGTTACAGCATTAATTGAGTGTTTTCTACCTTGAGAAAAATGTGAATCTTAATTAAAAATGATTTGAAAAACCTGCTGAGAAATTGAAAGGGAAAACCAGGGCGCTGAAGAAGTGAACAGTAACGGTTGTACTGTTATGTAGCGAACCAGATCCATACTGGGCAGAAATATTTATGGGATCAGGGAGAAGGGGAAAGAGGGAGATTTTCTATGTAGTAAAAGTAGAAAAAAAGCAATGCGGTTCCAGAGCCCGCTGGTCAATTGGAGAGAACCCTGGCTGAATCTGGCACGTGAGAGAAGCCTGCGAGCAGTGCACCTTGGCAGAAGCTGACAGACCGAGGTTGAAATTACAGTTAGTGAGGAGAATAAAGTGAACAGAATAAATTCTCACTTGGGGAGGAGAAAAAAAAACTTGAGGTGCAAAAATATTATTTAAGAAAAGAACTTATTATTGAAATACATTTTTATTTTTTATATAATTTCATTATCATTTATAAATTAAGAATGAATCTACTTCTGTTTTATTCTTTACATTTTATTAGGAAATATATATTTATTTATTTTAGTGCTGTTAAACGATTAATCGCGATTAATCGCATCCAAAATAAAAGTTATGTGTGTACTGTGTATATTTATTATGTATATAGAATACAATTTCCTTTTTAATTTTTCTCTGCTTTTTTCCCCCTCCTGATAGCTGTTCATGGTGGACAACGCTGCAGACGACTGGAGGATAGCCATGACCTACGAGCGCATCTTCTTCATCTGTCTGGAGATCTTGGTGTGCGCCATACACCCCATCCCGGGCAACTACACCTTCACGTGGACGGCGCGGCTCGCCTTTTCCTACGCACCGTCCAAGACGGACGCCGACGTGGATATCATCCTGTCCATTCCCATGTTTCTCCGTCTGTACCTCATTGCTCGCGTCATGCTGCTGCATAGCAAACTCTTCACCGATGCGTCGTCGCGCAGTATCGGTGCCCTCAACAAGATAAACTTCAACACACGCTTTGTCATGAAGACCCTCATGACTATCTGTCCCGGCACAGTGCTGCTGGTGTTCACCATTTCTCTGTGGATCATCGCCGCCTGGACTGTGAGGGCGTGCGAAAGGTGGCCCACTTTGTTGCTCTGACAGTAGATTATGGAAGTTTGGTTTCATGGAGAGATTTTTAGGAGGTCTTTTAAGACACATTGTATGACTATAACTACACTATTCATATATACCAACAATTACACAGAAGTAGTAATGTTATTTGGGTAATTCACAGTTACATTTACAGTTATATTTTACAAAATGTGTGTATATATATATATATATATATATATATATATATATATATAGATATATATAGATATATATAGATATAGATTAGATTTTTTTTTTACATCATACAATTAAGAAAATGTATATATACATTTTAGAATATCTATTTTAGATTATATAATTTAGAAAATCTATTTTATTAGATTCTGTTAATAGATTATATATTTTTTAATTATATAATTATTATGAATAATTATTATGAATTACATTTTAGTGTGTATATATATAGTTTATAATTGTTCAGTTGTCATAAATGCATGGTAACTCACAGCTACTTGGTGAGTATTTTAAAAATGTATATATAAATTTTAGAATATATTATATTTTTACATTATACAGTTTTATATTATACATTATACAGTTATCATTTATTCATGTTTTGGTAACAGTTACTTGGTGAGTTTGTTTTTAGAAAATGTAAAGATACATTTTAGAATGTATATTATATTTATTATAATTTGATTATATTTTATTATAAATAATATTATTTTAATATTATTTTAATTATACAATTTTAAATTCATAAATTCATTTTGTGGTAATTCACACTTTACTAGGTGATTTATTTTAGAAAATAAGATCTACACACAATTCCTAATGTTCGGTGTGACGCCGTTACAGCATACAATTAGATATTGTATATATGTATTCTCAATTATATACAATTGTATAGAAGTAAAATAATCACATTTTCTAGAAACTGAGCTATTAGTATCAAAAATACATCATTTCAGAAAAAAAGGATACTGTGCCTTTTCTCAACCTGTTAAACCCTATAGAGTATCATATCTCTCACGTTGCAGACCTGGAGAGCCTCTGTGAGCTGCGTAACCTTTTAAACAGCAGTTAAATAGGTTTGGAAACCGAGTCAATTGTGTCCCAACTCAGCTAGATCCCTCAATTAGCCAATTAAGTATTAGCTTACAGCAACAACAGCATGTCCAACTGCTGCGGTGGAGCGAGCACTACTTAAATGTATAATGTGAGACAAATTAGCACAATTTTCACGGCTGATTGATTAACTTACAATTAAGATTAACTTACAATTATTGAGAGTCATAGGTGGGCGTAAAGTAATTGTAGTTGTTTTTCTAATGCCATTTTACCCTTACCAGATACCATGACAACATGGATGTAACCAGCAATTTCCTTGGAGCCATGTGGTTGATCTCAATAACTTTTCTAACCATTGGATATGGGGATATGGTCCCCAATACATACTGTGGGAAAGGAGTCTGTCTCCTCACTGGCATTATGGTAAGTGCCGTATCTCAGCGTAATGTAGGGTTTGTTTTAGACTGAAAGCTTAAGGTGGCTGTTTGTTTTGTCAGGGAGCCGGATGCACTGCTTTGGTGGTCGCTGTGGTCGCAAAAAAACTGGAATTAACCAAAGCCGAAAAACATGTACATAACTTTATGATGGACACCCAGCTGACAAAAAGGGTAAGTCTGAACTCCTAAACCTGAGTCTTGTGGCGTCGTATGTCACCGTTTATTCTTAATCCCTGCAAACCTGTGAAAATAATATCCAGCTTATGCAAAGTGGGAAATAAGTTGCATTTATTAAATATAAACAAAATGTTTGAATGTATTAAGGTGACACGCTGCTTACAAATCAGTATTTTGAAACCCAATTTTCAAAATACACAAAATTCAGCTTTTTGAGAGGAAGATTACTACTAATGATGTTAAAAACAGCTACGACGTTATCAGAAATGTGAGAAATAGCCTGGAAATGTCAAAAAATATGCTTTCATTCTTCAAGCATGGCTTACTTGGTTAGCCAGATAAGCTTTGTCACATAAACAAAGAATATTCTTTTACGATTAGCTGATTATGCTAACGTAGGCTTAATGCTAATGCTCTGCAACAAGCTAACACCAAACTTTATATAGTGCTAGTGTCTGCTCATTTTTTTCAGCAGCCTCGGTTCTGGAAGTATATTTGCCATTCTTTTTTCCCATAGGGACTTTAGAAAAGTCTTTAATAAAGATAAAGATTGTAAGCCATGAACCAAACCAACTAGCTATGAGGTGAACCACATTACGAACTGATTTGAAGCAAAAAAAATGTACAAAGGTATGAGACTGTGTACAGTAACTGCTTTGGCAAGGGAAAGAACTACAATGAACTACAATCCCATGAACCATTGCGAACAACATAATCAAATTAAACATGTTAAATAATGATAAATAAAAGATGAATAAAAAATGATTGATTTTATACACAGTGCTGTTCAAAAGTTATATTTTTTTAATGTTTTTTTAAAGAAGTTTCTTATGCTCATCAAAGCTGTAACACAGAAAAAAAAACGTTAATATTGTAAAATATATTATTGCAATTTAAAATAACAGTTTTCTGTTTTAATATAATTTATTCCTGTGATTACAGCTGAATATTCAGCATCATTACTCCAGTCTTCAGTGTCACACGATCCTTCAGAAATCATTCTGATATGCTGATTTATAATTATTGTTGGAAACAGTTGTGCTGCTTAATGTTTTTGGAGCCTGTGATACTTTTTTCAGGACTCTTTGATGAATAAAAAGCTAAAAAGAACAGTTTATTCAAAATAGTAATTTTGTGTTACAGTATACACTACTCAAAAGTTTGGGGTCGGTAAATTCTTTTCTTTCTTTTTTTTTTTTTAAATAAATTAATACTTTTATTCAGCAAGGATGTGTTAAATGGGAAAAAAGTGATAGTAAAGACGTATATTGTTAGAAAAGATTTCCATTTTGAATAAATGCTTTTCTTTTAAAATTTTAATTAATCAAAGAATCAAATAAAAAAGTATCACAATATATCATATCATATTAGAATAATTTCTGAAGGATCTAGAGTAATGATGCTGAAAATTCAGCTTTGCAACACAGGAATAAATTACATTTTAAAGTATATTAAAATAGGAGACCAATATTATAAATTGCAATAATATTTCACAATATTCCTTCTTTTTCTGTATTTTTGATCAAACAAATACAGTCTAGATGAGGAGAAGAGACTCCATTAAAAAACATTAAATATCTTACTGATCTGATCTTACTGATTTGAATGGCACTGTATAAGTTACATATAGAGAGAGTTCTCTTTGTCACGATTCTCCGGTGGATTTCTTTGCAGAATTAAGGGTAATGCAGTTTTTCACAGTGATGAACATTATTATTAAAAAAACCAAGTTGAATAATGTGGGCCGATGGCTTCAGCAGAAGCGCATACCATCGATTAACTCATAGTAGGTCTGTCTTTAAAGGTTTATAAGTTATCGCTGAAAATCAGTTGCTATTGAGAAAATAAATGGGATTTTTACTTCCAGCACCCAAATTTTAATCTCTGTAGTGTTACCAAAAAAAATTTTTTTTTCCCAAACAGTGTCCCATTTGCTATGTTTTGGTCAAACTTTTATGGTAATTTTTTGACATTTTTGGAGCACCCGTCCCTGAGCCCCTGTCCTATTTACTTTATCGCATTGAAAAGCACAGCTAAATCACATTGACAGTTAAGAGAACAACATATCTTAGACCTGATTGTTAGCAAGCCAACTATTCCAGTAGATATCCCAAGTTTATGCTATCCTGAAACTTATTATGCAAATCAAGTAAGCCACGTTCAAACATCGGGGCCCAAGACGCCTCAGCAGGACCGAGCGCTGAATGCTACAATGCTAACTCTCCCACAGGTGAAAAACACAGCTGCTAATGTTCTCAGGGAGACGTGGCTCATTTATAAAAACACCAAGCTGGTGAGGAAGATGGACCACTCCAAAGTCAGGAAACATCAACGCAAGTTCCTTCAAGCCATTCACCAGTAAGTCAGACCTCTGGAGACCTGTCAGGACTTCTCGCACCCTTTATGTGTGTGTCTGTTTTTCAATGAGACTTAAACGGTTTGAGCTCTGAATTGTTTGACACCTGTAGCCCAGGGTAGGAGTCGCTGATGACGGATTCATTTGTGTGGTAAATCCGTTTGTACCATATTTGTTTTGTTGATCTGAGGTATTTAGTATCATTTGTTGTATTGATGCTCTGTTCTTCCATTATAGAGTTAATTCAGCCCTCAGTAAAGCACAAGTGAGGACACTTGCTTTTTCCCCATCAATCTCACTTTTGATATTTATGGGCTATCTAAAAGGGGACGTAAGTGCCCTGTAAATGTCACTCTCTTCCAGTGACTGATTATTTGGGAAACCCAAAAGGCAAAATGGTTATAAACCCACCTCATTTCAGCTGAAACCCTGTGGGTTTGTAGTTTCTTCACTATGTTTTATTTTCAGCCACTCTCAGAGATACTAGCTCGAAATTGTGGCTATTTATTGTTGGGTTATAAAGCACTTTACCACAGACAAAACACTCTTTTCTCAGCAATACAATGTAGAACATTACAGAAAACACTTCAAACCTTGTATTATGAGCCTCCACTAAATGGTTGAAATGCCCATTAATGGTAAAAATATAAATAAATAAAAAATTACTTCTTTAAAAAAATTTTTTCCACCTAACAGATTTTATCTTCTTTTTTTTTTTTAATCTTCTACTATCTTTGTCTTTTAATGAGTGCAAGTTGTGTGTTAAACTTCTAAATCATATAAAACTGTATTTTATGTTTGTAAAGCACATTAGTGTATCAAGTGTACAATACTTCAGGACTATATACATTACCTTTTTAAAAGTCTGGGGTTGGTAGAATTTCTTATTCATTCAGGATATTCTTATTCCTATTCATATTTTTTAATGTTGCCTCTTGCACCAAAGACTGCATTAATTTGATCAAAATACTGTAAAAACTGTAATATTGTGAAATATTATTATTACTATTTGATTATATTTTAAAATCAATGATCAAAGCTGAATTTTCAGCATCAGTACTCCAGTCTTTAGTGTCACATGATCCTTCAGAAATAATTTCTGTGGAAACCGTGATACATTTTTCAATATTTTTTTGTTTTTAATGAAAAGTTCACAATAATGTTTATGTGAATTTATTTAAACATTTTATTTGAAATTAATTTGAAATAGAAATCTTTTGCTACATTTGTAATGTCTTTACTGTCACTTTTTGAGCAGTTTGATTCATATATTTAATAATTATAAAAAAAACTGTATATAAATATCAGCCATGTATCAGTCTATCGACAGGGGTGCACTTAAATTTTTCAGTCTGGTTCTCATGAGAGCACCTGGTGATTTGGTTTGGTGCTCATACTGCACATAGTGTGACCCATTAAATATAACTACAAAAAAATAGATTAATAATAGTAATAGTAATATTATTGCACTTTATTTTTTAAATAAAATAATAAAATGTGATAATACTATTATATTTTAAAATAAAAGTGAGTATTAAATAAAAACAAATATTTTATAGTATAAAATGCTAATATTTACACTTTCTTTTTTTCTTTTTATTTATTTATTTTTAATATGAATTTTGCATCATTTTCAAACCTAAAAATCAGTACGATTTTATTTTTGCGGATTGCCGGAAAGTAAGCATATGCGTTGCCAAGTGAAGCATGTCAGTGAATGAAATATATACGTTTTGCATTTTGCTATGAAATAGCAGCGCATAGCCTAGATTTATACTTTCAGTTCGAATGGAAATCTTATACAGCATTACAGTTAGTCAATCTAAAACTGTGATAGTGCACATTAACAGGTGTCAGCCATGTCTGTATGTAAATGAGCGGTCTGAACTTATTTACACAGCACTTTTTTTTTATTTTGGTCAGGCATGCACACCTGCGCACCACTTATGTGCACCCCTGCTTATCGACCATGAAATTAATTATTACCTTTTCTGTATTAGACAGAATTTCAGTGTCTCATCAATATCATATCATCACAATAATTGTAATTGTAAAAAAGTAGTAGAAATGCCGTAAAGGGATAGTTCACCCAAAAATGAAAATTCTGTCATCTTTTACCCACATTCTTCAAAATATCTTCTTTTGTGTTCAGCAGAGGAAAGAAACATATACAGGTTTGGAACAACTTGAGGTTGAGTAAATGATGACAGAATTTAATTTTTGAGTGTCTATGCCTTTAATTGTTGAGTTAAATACAAAACTGTTTTCAAAAGCATATCATAATTCAAAAAGTGCTCTACCAAAAGGTTAAAATGATCAACAAGACCTAAGGAAATACTGTAATTAAACTGAGCTGAATTCAGGTAGTGTGTATCTCTCAAAGCAACAGTATCAAAGCAGTAAAGTGGCTTTGAAGTCCACGACTGACGCTGTAATTGTGGGCCGTGTAAGCTAATATTGAATAAGGAGCATCTCTAAAGCAACTGGAAACCATGACGGATGTGGAGAGCACATCCTATCGTCCTTTACTCCTGTTTCACTATTCATGAAGGTGTCGGGGGACGAATTTCACCGTCTTTCTGTTGGACTCTCTCTTCCTTTCTCTCTTTTCTCTCCTCGTTTGAAGTTTATTCATGACTCTGTCCCACTTTTCATCTGCTCTATGACATTAGCATTGTGTCCGGTTTAATGCTAGCTATAAAGCAAACATTAAATAATTTTTCAGCGATAAGATTTATTTGTCCTGCTAAGCTTTGGTCGTGATTTTGAGCTGAGGAGATGCGTTTCACGCATTTAGATGAGAGTATTGAATGCCTTCTGTTTGTTTTGTCTCGCACTGCTCTTTTATAATTAGCTAAATCAACCGTGCTCGTAAAGACAAATATTCATTATTGAAAGATGCACTTTCGGCATAATTAGCTAAATCGAAAAAATTATAAACATTGATAAAATTTTGCACACGCAGTTGCAGACAACATTCATCTCATTTTCCCTCATTTTGTTTTGCATCTATGGTGGTGTTTGCTAAGACAAACCACTAAGCAACCACCTTAATGTTGTAGCAACAATGCAGAACACCCTAGCAACATCCTACCTTCTACTTAGCAACAGCCTAGCAACCACCTAGTAGAACCACCCACCAATCACCTAGTATATCTTAGCAAACACCAGAATACCCTAGCAACCACCATGTAGTCCCTAACAACCACTCAAAATGTCCTACCAGCCACCTAGCAACATCATCCTAACTACCCAGAATTTCATAGCAATCAATTTACAATGTTTTACTAACTCCTAGATTGGACTTCGCAATGTCCAAACAACCTTTCTGTATCTTTAGCAACCACACAGAACAAACCATGCAAACACCTAGAATGTCCTAGCAACCCCCAGAAACCCCATAGCAACTACAATTTAGACAATAACAACCACACAGAACAAACCCACTAACCACCTAGCATCCACTCAGAACCACTTAGCAACCCCTAGAATTTATAGCGACCACTAGACAGACCCTAGCAACCACCATGTAGACCCTAGCAACCACACAGCACCACTCAGCAACCACTCAGAACCACCTAACAACCCCTAGAACTCCTAACAACCACTAGATAGACCCTAGCAACCACTCAGAACCACCAAGCAACCAACTAGAATATCCTACCAACCCCAGAATACCCAGACAACCTCCATTTGCAAACACCTAAAATTTCCTATCAACCATCAAACAACCCCATTGCAACTACCATTTAGACCATAACAACTACACAGAACAACCCACCAGCCACCTAAAAACCATCCAGAACCACTAGCAACCTCCATGTTCAACCTAGCAACCCCTAGAACTCCTAACAACCACTGGATAGACCCTAGCAACCACTCAGAACCACCTAGCAACCCCTATAACTCCTAGTGACAATTAGATAGACCCTAGCAACCACCAAGAACCACTAGCAACCACCATGTACAACCTAGCAACAGCACCACCTAGCAATCCCTAGAACTCCTAATGACCACTAGATAAACCCTAGCAACCACTCAGAACTACCTAGCAACCACCTAGAATGTCCTAACAATCCCCAGAATGCCCAGACAACCTCCATTTAGAGCCTAGTGACCACCAGGTGGACCCTAGAAACCACACAACACCACCCGGCAATCCCCTTGCAATCACACTGAAACCCCTAGCAACCACTCCGAACACCCTTGCATCACGGTAGTGAAAAGTTTTGTTCAGAAGAAGTAAAAACCTGTTTTTCCTCACCACTCAATCACCTTGATTCATTATGTAAAGTTGATAATGATCGAGACAATGTATTCAAGCTTCTGATTTCACTCTTGCCCCAAATTGGAATCAAGACGCCGTCGGGCTGCAGTTTGCGTGATACATCACAGATAATAACGCTGAGGGTAACGTCACACAATGTCCTGACTCTTTTTATAGGCACATAGCTGAAAGAAAACAGTCTGAAATTGCTTCCAGCAGCAATGTTGGGAGTACGGGCGAGCAGGCTAATGTTCAGTCAGGACGCATAAACCACAGGCTACTGCTCACACACGACACCACAGATTAATGGTCAAATCGCTCCCGGCTCTGTGTAAAACCATTAGTGTGTGTTCTGGTGTTTTTATGGTTGTGTATGTGTTTGCATGCCTTCATTAAGACTATATGTGAGCGTCGATACGGCCGGTGCCTGTCTTAACAGGCCTGTGGTTTTCTATCTTCTACTTTAATTCGCTCCCCCTGATTCTGTTCAATGTCCTTTATGTTTAAAGAGCATCTGGCCCCATTCCAAACCCATAAAGACAGGAAACCGCCGTCGCAGGCCAAATCTTAAACTTCCCTGTTGGCTCAGTCTTCACTAACGGCGTGTGTCCTTTAACACTGAATGCATGCCATTTTTGCATAATGAGGACGACTACGATCGATTTCCACTGATCGAGGCCGTTCTTATCATGCATTAGTTCTAGAATAGCGAATTGCCTGAAATTATCTACTGGCCATCTTCAGGCTAAGGTACATTTTAGATGTCCTATGCATGCCGAGGCCACACAGGAAATAAGGAACACATCTTGTTTTTGGAGGTCTGTTTGTCCTCTGGTGCTGGGCTGCGATAAGCAAATGCGCTGTTGACAGGGCGATGATGATGATGGCACGTCACGACCAAGGTTGCGCACGGTGGCTTTGGGGATGGGGAGAGAGCGTCCGTGGTTTGCGCATGCAGAACTGGAGGAGGGGGTGGGCGGTTTGTGTGGTTGGTTCCAGCTGTAACTGCCATCCCATGCACCACCTGCTGTGCCACCAACCCCCTGCTTTAATCAATAGCGGGGTCCGTAGGATCGGCACCCTTGGGCCAGAATGTCGTTAGCTAAACGAATGGCGCAAGACTGACACAGCGCATCTGGCGCGTTAATGAAGGTCAGAAAGAGACACAGTCTGATCGGCTCTGTAAGAAGTTACTCTTTCTAGGGTCTCTTTATGGTTTTAGCATAAAGGTTGAGAATCCAAAGAGTGCAAACATTGCAGATTTGTGGTGCTCCCAAAACAGCTGGTTTTATAAACTGGTCCAGTATAGCCGCTTTTCCACTATCGGACCGAACGGTTCTCTTTGCTTAACCGTTCCATTCCGTGCCGATCCGGGCCAGTCAGCTGGATGGATTCTGATTGGTTGTCAATGTTTTATCGTTATTCAGATGGGAAAAAAAATCTAAAAGCGATTCCAACAATATTGTTTCTGTGTGTCCTTATTATTGTATTGGTGTGAACTTACCCGTTTTCATATAATTAGAATTTTTTCTATTTATTTAATATTTATTCTATTTGTCTTTGGTGTGAACAGATCTTAAGGGGTCATTAACAAAGAACATGTTTTTGTGTTTAAAAACACAAGACAAAGGCCAGTGCAATGAAAAAACACAAGGTCTAGAGACACATTTTTAAAAAGCTGAAGTACTTTTCACTTGCGCGAGGTGAACACAACCATCTTCTGTGTGAACAGCAACTAATTAATTAAAAGCAGCGACAATACAAATTTAACATTTTTCAGTATTGCAACATTGTTTTCAAAATAGCTTCGCTTTTCCAGTAACAAGCTACTTTATCATTGTAATGTGACAAATGCTACATTGCTATTTTTGTCGCAATGTCATTTTACGACGTCTTTCTTTTTCAAAAGAAAACATTTAATTAATTGCTGCTGTTTGTTATGAATCACTTAAATAAATTCTGAGTTTTTTGTATGTAGAGTAAATTTATTTGTTAAAGTTAATGGAATTGAGTTTTAACAGCAATGTGGAGTAGCAGTATGGATTAAAAATGGAAAACTGCTGTACACTGCAAAAAAAATTTTAAGGTAAGTGGTTGCAAACAATTTAATTTAGCTACATTTAATTAAAAAAAATATGTTGAAAGTTAGTAAACTAAATTTGTTTATTTAAATGTAGCTAAAATAAATTGATTGCAACCACTTACCTAAAAAAAAATTGAGTAAATTCAATGAATCATTTTTTTCAGTGTATGTGTGAATGCCAGATGTGGTCAATCTAGCAAATTTTACTCCGGTTTTGTGTGAAAGTAGGTATTGTGGTCATCTTTTCTAATACATTTTAGTAGCTAAATACATTTTTAAAAGGCTAGCTGTGAATTATGAGTAGCATGTAGTTTGGTAAGCCTAACAATGGTGGTCAGTGGGTGGAGCAGAATGGAATGTTTCCGGAATCTTCACCTGATGACTGTGTGTCAATGGAGTTTTCAGGGAGATCTGAACAGAATGATCATGCCACATTTTAACTGTTGTGATAATTCATTTGTCTATTTTATGTTTCCTTTTTTTCCTGTTTGTGTCAACACAATGCAATAGAGCTCGAAAGTAAGTCTTCGCCTCACCTTTAGATACAGATCTGTTGTGTGCATGCAAATGAGAGCTTGTATTTCTATCTAATGAGCAGAAAAAATGTACACGCCCTTATTTGATAAGTGAAATTCATTCTTTAAAAAACTTCAGCAAATATTTTTGTACAATACCAAGCATAATTTAAAGTTTCCACACTTAAGATTATTTTTTCATTACAATTAATTACCTTAAAAAATGGAGTATTAGACACAATCAAGGACATTAAATGTAGCTTTTTAACTTAACACAGTTGCTAATTAGCTGAATCTCATTCAACTTTTCAAAAACATCCAGGTTTTTCACCCCAAAATCAAAAGAAATAAATTAGAATTTATATGGTTTTAATTGCTTTTTTATTTTATTTAACATTTTTATTTATATATTTTTTAAGATTTATGTTTTACATTTTCGCCTTTATTACAATAGGACAGATCAGAACTGACAACAGAATTGGGAAAGGTCCTTGAGTCGGGATTTGAACTTGGGACACCCGTAATGCAACGGCTGCCCACAAGGCTATTGGCACCGACTTTATTTTTTATTTTTTTGTTAGTGCAGTTAAAGTTAAGCACATTTTCCCAAAACTCATTCTTATTATATGTATAAATATAAAGTATTTAAACATCATGATAGTATTTGTGTGTGTATATATTTAAATATGTAACATTTAAAGAACATATGTTCAAAATATTTAAATGTTTTAATATGTAAAGTATCTATATATTGTGATTGTATTTGTTGTGCTAACTTGATTTAAATAATAATAAAAAAAATACATTAGAGCAACTTTTGATTTGAAAGTAATAATGAGAATTTAAAAAATAAAATACATTTTTTGTAAGATATTTAATTAAATAAAATAATTATTATAATTAAAATAAATTAAATATTTTCATTTTAATAAATTGTTTTAATTTATTTTTATATATTTTTTTCTTTTGATTTTGAGCTGAAATGTGACCTGGAGATTTTGTGAAATTCACTCAATTAGCATTTTAGCCATTTCTCAGCTGCACAGTCCTAAAACCAGCACTGACACAAACAAACTGAACCAACTATACATGACCGTTTTATCCAATGAATTTCAGTTATCAATGATAGAGGGTGTTTTCTTTCCATTGTTGCATGAATGTGATTATTTGGGATGTTTAATCAGACAGCCACTGATTAAAAACTTTACTTTGCTTCCATGAGTCAAACGATGACCGTTCCTGAACACTTTCATTTACGTCCAGTTTCTCAGCTCTATTTCATCTTTGCATCTTTGGGCTCATGGAATCCGAGTTGCTCCTGAAACAACATTTGTCTCTGCATATCCCACCCTCCCCCACCACCACCCCTTCATTTCTCACTTGGATGACCGGTAACGGTGCAAATGAAGTCCTTAGTCATAATGTGAATCGCCCGGCCACTGAATTTTGCCAGTCGTAATGGACGTTTCCCCACATCTTCAGCTCAGCATGCTGAATGATTTCCTGAAGCTTATGCAGCGAGGCAAACGGGTGTGACGTTTGCTTCAGCTGCTAGGAACAATTACATTGTTTCACTGCAGCCCAGACCAGCATGTGGTGAATCAGGCTGACTGCAAGAAAACGCACACGGGGACAAAGAAAGAAACCCAAACAGCTCGATGCCTCGGTGTGGGATTGTACGAGCGAGCAAGAACTCTCAGACACTAAGGTCAGCAGGTGCCCGAGGGAGCCTCTGGACGACTTTTATCCCAAAATGCAGTGCTCCCTTTGCCCCAGCAGGAGCTAATGTTCACCACACACGTCTCGGGGAACAGAAGGAGCCTCATGAATGAAGCTCGGTTAATGTAGAGCGTGTAGGCTAGAGTTTTTCTCTAATATACCCTTGATGTGAAAACCGGATGCTTGCCAAATACACGGCTCTGCTTTAGCATTGGCACAATAGATGTAGAAATGTGATGCGAGCCTCCCCAGACAAATTAGATTTAGTTATATATGCTTTGAAAAGCTTTTCATGTCTTTAATGGTCAGATATAGTTCCTCTCTCTAAACGCTATCGGTCATCCAACTGTAAAATGAATTTAATGGAGCCATTCTCTCAGGACATACTTATTGTAAAACAATATTTCAACATTAGGAATTAAAAAGCAATTATATCTGTCTACATGAAGTACCTGGCATTTGCTGTGGGGATGTCCTGGTCATATTTCACCACCAAAAAAAACAAAAAAAGAAAAACATCTAAAGAGAGAAAAAATAAATTGTTTCATTTAAAGAAAATTCTGATTGTTTGAGGACCATTAAGATTTGGACAAATCCCCACACACATGAAATTAAACACATTTTCTTCTGTGATTCTTATAACTATAATGGGACAAAAACAATGACTTAAACAATGAATTTTACATATTTAAAAAAAAAAAAACATGATGATGATATTATAAGTGCTTCAAACTATCTTCAAACTAATTATTTTTATATTATAAAAATGTTTTAATGCAACAAACTAAGCAAAAATATTATTCTATTTTGTTTACATAAGCTATTTTACATTATAAAATATTTGAATATAATATATAGGTATACATTTAAATATTCATATAAACTAAGCTATTATATTTAAAGCTAGTTATGTCTAAGAATAATGGGAATTATTATAAAAAAGTAGACAATGGAATGTATTACAGTAATTTTTTCTTCACACAAATTTTATATTGTAAAAAATACTTTAATGCCATATAAATTAAACATAAGCATAAATAAAGGCAACAAAGTTATTTTAACAGAATCGCCGTAACTTATTTTATTTGCACGAGTTATTTTATTTTAAAATATCGAATTAATATACATTTAAAAAAAAATAATTTCATATAATATAACAATTTTAAAAAAGATTTATAGTTGATAGTTGAAATAAAATAAAGGGTTTTACAGTAATGAGAACTAGAGGGTAAAAAGTGCTTAATTGTTGTGAAAATGACAGTCCAAACAATCTTAATGATCCTAAAACAGTTAATTTTCTGTATACCAAATATAATTGCTTATTGTTTTTGGCTTAGTTATAAAATCTGACCTGGACATGTATGTGTGTGATTCATCGAGTAGTCTCTGGCCAGACTCTGCACTCGTTTTTCTGTTCTGCTGTGTGGTGCTTTTTTTGCGCACTCCGGTGGTTGGCAGCCGAATTGCAGCCTATGTATCCATGTACTACACTCCATGCAGCTCTCCAGGACGGAAATTGCTACATCTGGGCCAATCACCATCGAGTCCCCAGAGGCCGCCCATGTTGTCTGTTCTCTGATCTGTGTCATCAAACTCTCAGAGTTTAATTAGGGAGTTAACTCGACGCTTAATGCGTCGGTCTCCACACAATGAATTGCTAAATGTTGCTCTTTCTCAGCAATGATTTCAAATATCTCTGGCTGTGATTCAATCCCGTTCCACCAGAACAGAGTACAGATTTCTTGTGTTACTCCCTTGTGAGTCAGGAAACATACTGAATGCAAACCGCAATTTATGTGTGTTACCTGCACATGTCTCGCAGGAGTGCTGTTTGCAGTGCCCTTGAGAATGAGAGAAGAGAACACTTAATGCATAGTGAAGATAAGTAGTTCCTGAGAAACCTAATTAAATGGAGGAGATGAATAATTAATGATAACAGTATGGATTTGAGTGAGAGGGTTGGTTTACAAAGCTGTGTGATGTAGTATTCATTTCTCAGAGCCATTTATCTCAGCTTCCTTACAGTAAACAGTGATCCATTTAAAATACAACAAAACCAAATATGAAACAGGTTTCATAGTCGTTATTTTAAAAGAATGTTCCAGGTTCAACCCAAATTAGACTCTTATGGGACAAGCTGTGAAGTATCACCAAAAAAAAAAAATAGCCTGTCCCATTTACAGCAATACACTTACAATGGAAGTCTATGGGGCAAATAATTCAGGAGGGTTTAAAAGCAAAATGTGGAGCTCATATTTTTGTTAAAGCACTAAATTCATCTGTAAAAAATTACTGTTATTTGAACCAGGGTTATTATATTAAACTAAAAGCATAAAACAATTTATGTTACTTAAAAAAATAAAATAAATAAAACTTTAGCAGAAAAAAACCCTACATAGACACAAAAGAATATGCAACAAAATTAATAAAACTTTTACTAAAAGTAGAATGAAAACAGAAATATAAAAATAAAAACTAATTCAAAGTATTTATAAAAATATAATAGTATCTCATTTTTACTATACAAGCAGATTTGAACTATAAATTTATAAATCTTTTAATTATGTCTTGGCGAAATCCCTGTGGGTTTATGTGTACATTTTTATTCTTGTAATTTAACAAAAGATAATGTCCTTATTTTTGTAAGTCACATAAAAAAATAAATGTAAAACATTTAAATGTCACATTTCATACCCTTACAAATATAATTTGAACATTACTGGGTTCAGTGGTTGTACATAGGCATGAAATATTGGATATAACTACGTACAGACAAGGTTAGTAAGCAATTTTACTAGTGTCACTGTAAACTTACATTTTTGTGCATATTTTATATATGTGTTTATGTATACAATGTATATTTTAACATTTGAAGCCTGGCCCCATAGACTTCTACGATAAGTATATTACTGTAAACACAATCATGGTTTTCCCCCTAAAAACTCTAAATATTCTCTTGATGTAATCTTTTTTATGTAAAAAAATAACCAGAAGAGACTGACCTGTCATTTAAATTTTGTAAAGTTCTATGAATATGAAGTACACTCTGTAGCTTTTTTTGGAACGTTTCTAATATATCATTTCCTCACTAATAACTACACTCAGAAATAAAGGTACAAATGCTGTCACTGGGGCAGTGCCTTTTCAAAAGGTACACTTTTGTACCTATTAGGTTCTAATATGTACACTTCAAGTACTAATATGTACCTTTCAGATAAAATGGAACCTTTAGGTGCAAACATATACCTTTTGAAAAGGTACCCAGTGACAGCTTTTGTACCTTTATTTCTGAGAGTGTAGAAAATCTCTCAGAGCCTCAGGTGTACTTTTGTATGCATCAATAAGGTCATTATATTTTCATAATTTCCATCAGATGTTGATAAAGCATTGCTTTGTTCCTGTAAGAGGTGTGGAAAAGAATATCCCTCAGAAAAGAAGCGACGTTCCTCGCCCACAGCCTCTTCTCACTGAAGTTTTGACTTGCATGCGCCTCAGTCCTCCTTCAATCCCTGCATTCTCTCCTCATGTCTTGTGCATGTCCTAGGAGTGCTTCCGAAATGTGTGGCTTGTGAATGGAGAACCTGTCAAAAGATTTTTGTACTGACCGCTTGCCGCTATTGGGCTCTGAATGGTCTTGTGTTCAGATTAAGAAGTGTAAAAATGGAGCAACGCAAGCTGAATGACCAAGCAAACTCTCTAGTGGACCTTGCAAAGGTAAGATACCTTTGAGTGAATGTTTAACTAATGCATGACGGAATTTTGGAGGTCCGTTTGTGTTTTAGTATGAATTTTAATATATTGTAAGTCTACAGGTGTCAAATGAACAGACAAGATTTTATCATTTGATTTGTTTTTTTCTGTATGTTTGTCTACAATATGATTTCAGTATGTGGTAATGATAATTTGTTTCCTTGCAAAGAGCAACTAAGCATATGGTTGATGTCAGTTAATTTATTATATTTCCTTTACGAAACGTCCTCATGTTCACTTTTGCTATTTATTCCCCTCTTGCTATGCACAATTCATCATGCTGCTTAATGGTCTGGAAAAGCTTTCATCTCCTTAGAAAAAATAACTGATGGGATACCTGAGATGTTAAAATAGCCTGATAAATTTGAAACCCTGCATTTGCACTTCCTTCACGGCCATTTTTTAGACGGACTAAAGAGTGAGCCTTGGGGAACACCAGGCATGCTGCCAGCCTGACACTGCAAAACCCACAGCAACCTGGGAAAGGGATACACTCGAGATCTGATGAGTCAGCTGGAACAGCCTCTCGCACGAGTGTACACTTGCTCGCACGCCCAAGCTGTGACATTCAAACATCCGCAGTGGTCACATTCCTGCAACCTCTGTCGGGGCTTTGCCGTGAGAGTCATTAGTTAGTGTTACCCAATTACCCTCCTGTCCAGCACCTCCCAAAGAATCCGGAGAGGGTGACATTGAGGCGGAGCTTGATGTGATATGACTCATACTGGTTTCTGTCTCCTTTTATCATTGCCGTAATTGCCTCTCGCCATCAGAGGGCGGTATAACATTAATCATGGCTGCAGCTGCTCCCAGTGGCAATGAATCCTATAATGCAGCTTAAAATAACTAAAGCAGCTGCAGTGCTTCTGCAACCTTCAGACAGCCCGCCTGATATGGTGCGTCTGCAACTTTTGTTTCCACACCTGTGATCTGTTTAATTTTTCAAGTTGTTTTGTTCATTTTTAGAATAATGATATTATTTGAAGACAGTTTCTTCATGTTTAGTAGTGTTTGCTAAGGCAAGCGTCACTATTGCTCATACTAATGGTGAGGGATTTGAACAAACCTCTAAGTATCTCAAAGTATTAAACTACATTGCACAACTCATCCCACACCGTTACCGACTACAGACATGAATTGTTTCAAATCATGTGACTTGTTAAGGGAAGGTGTGTAGTAGGAGGGAGCTGAGCCATTTCTAGAGACCGGAATATCAGTGTTATTATCTTTTGATTTAAATAAGTAAGCAGCCACAAAGATCTCCCTAGCAACCACACAATAATCCGCTAAAAAATAAAACTCTTAATCCACTTTATTAGAGTTTGAGTGACTGCTGAAATGCTGTATAAGTTGATAATTATTATGTTAATACTGTTTTTAGTAAGCTACACATTTTTAATTTCTAATTTGGAGAACAAATTCTGACAGCACAATAAATAAGCTACTTTATCTGTAAAGTCATCTGTAAAGAAATATTCTTTCTAGCCTTCCCCCCACCAAATGGTGCCATTTATCGCTAGACTCAATAGGCCCTATTACAAAAAAAAAGAATGATTGAGCATTATGCACTGCTAAGGTGCAGGGCCCGAAATATGGTTTGACTGATATTTTTAGAGATATTTTTGTGATATATTTACTTATGTTTGCATTTAACCGATATTCAGAATTTTGTTAATATTGTTAAAAAATATCGGTTTTACCAATATTAAAAAAAAAAAAAAAAAAAAGGATTATAGTAATATTCAGTGCCAATTCTCTGTTTTAGAATAATCTGAATATCTATAAAAGATTATAGACAAAATTGTGAATATTGGTAAAAGAAGTATCGGTCAAACTGATCATCAGTCTGTCGCTACACCTTAGCAATGCATAGCAACACCTTAGCAATTCTGAGTGAATAGCAAGCATTGTCTCGCAGTTGAAAGTGAATTTTCAGTTGATAACAATGCTAAAATAAAAGTTTCTAGTGTCTTTTAATGTTTGTTATGTAGGCCTACACTGAGTTGCTTGTAACAAGAAGTCTGAGTTTGAAATTTCTGCGCATGATGCAATGTCATGAAAGACCTTTTATGTCGTCTTTACTGGGAATTGAGATGTCTAAAAATATGGACGGTACACTTCATTTCTCATCAGGGCAATCCATCACCTGAGTGCTTTTTAGAGCACCTGTCACATGCAGCTGGGATCGACATGTCCTTTGTGACATGACAGATTTTGTCATCTTTTAAAAGATGTTTAATAAAACCTGATCACGCAGCGCTAGACTTACAACACCTGAATATTTATGAATCTCTGTTAATTTTAACCTCTCCCTCGCTTCACCTCAGACTCAAAACATCATGTACGACCTGGTCTCGGACCTGAACGAGCGGGGCGAGGACATGGAAAAGAGGATCGCGCTGCTGGAGACCAAACTGGAAACGTTGCTCAGCAACTTACAGGCGCTTCCAGGCCTCATCAGTCAGGTGATCAGCCAGCAACACCGGGACTTCCTGGAGGTGCAACTCCAGCCCTACGACAAACACAGCCACGACCGCTCGCAGTCCGTCTCCCGGCGCCGATCGTCTTCCACCGCGCCGCCCACTTCCTCCGAAAGCAGCTAGAGCTGCCAGCCCAGCCGGCATCTCCGGAGAAGACTTTCGCCATCATATGGCCAAGTTGCATTTTACTGTAAAGCCTTATGGTTTCAATAAAGTATTATCCAAATTCTGATAACACCATCAGAGGTTACCAAGGATAATGCGGTTGAAATGGAAACTTCCACACATATCTTGTCAATTTGTTTTTTTCTTTTTTTTACCTCAATAAATGATGCTGTTTCTCTGTTGACTGGATCACAGAGAGACTTTTCTCAGTAACTAATGATGGAAAGATATCAGGTGAGCAAGTCCTCCCGGGGGACTTAATTCAGGAAAGCAATGTGACGACCTCAAACGGCACCGAATAGTGCCAGACTAGTGCTTCCTACCGAATTGTCTGTCTCTGCATATGTGAATGAGATCTGACCTGTTCTTTGAATCAACAGGCATTAATAACTCTTTATTGAGGAACTAATAGCATGTCTGAACCCAAGACAGGGGCAGATGAGGAATGCCTCCCCTTCCTGTCCAAATAGCGAAAACCCTAGATTTACACTCTCAAAGGAAAGCATATATCTTTTAGGTTAGGAAACGGCATCAGCTGTAGTGATCTTCTGTTATAAGCCCTCTAAAAGTGACTATTCCGGGGGCCATGTTGCAAACAATTTACTCCTCTCGAAATGAATGCATCTGAATCTATACTTGCACTTTTTATCAATGCACTTCAACGCTTACTGACTATAATATGAATTTATGTTGCTCATTCAAATAGAAAGACACCTTCAGTCATAGGATAATGGCCAGAATGTACAACGATAATGATTGTGTAGTAGGCTAAGGCAAGGGCAGCAAATGAGACCTCAACTGAAATGACTGTGCTTACAATGTAGATGTTAGATCGCTGCTGTTATTGCACCGACATCTCCATTAGTTCCAACGGCGATTGACGTATCTTTATGGAGTAGCTGAGGGGAAACTCTCTCGGTTCACTGTGTGCTTTATGCTTAAACGGTCTTCAAAACGAGACGAGATCTACCAGATGCTATTTATAGACGTAGATCTGTTTAAGAGCAGCAACTATCTTGTATATGTTTGGAAATGCCTATTTTTGTATTTCAACGAGGACAAGCACACCTCCAAATGCGTATGTCTTTCTCAAAGGATGTGTGGTAAAGAACTGTATTTGAGTGTGGACGTGGAATGTAGAACCAAAGCTTTCAAAATGGGTAGAAAGTAGGTAAACGGATGGTACTGTGGAAGATCTTAAGATTTCCCAGTAAGCCGTACTATTATACTGTAATGGATTTCTCTGGGATGGCCCTGTGAATTCAGCCTGTTTTCTGGTGTTAAAGGTCAAACAACTCCACAGCACAAATCAAAATAAAGAACTCTCATGCTTATTTTCCGAACAATCGGTCTCACGCCTTTCAGAATGTAAACACAAATGTCTGTCTGATGCAAAGAATTGATTACCACAAGACTATTTATTGTAGGAGAGATTATGACCGGTTCACCATACTTTACTATCATTTATTGATAGCATGTTATTGATAGATCTGTGCACTTTAGATTCTAAAGATATATGATGGGTTCATGTTGGATATATTGGTGCATTTCATGTCCTGGCCCAGCAACAACACATCCCAGGGTGTAATGTCATTAAGGGGTTACAGAACCTAATGAAACAATGGTGGATCCAGCAATTTCACCAACATAGAAACTATGAGTGATTAAATACTGTATGCAAAATGAATATAAACAATAAAATGAAACTATTTATCAGAAAATTAAGTGTGTGTTGTTTGAACATTGATGTGTTATTTGTTTAATGCAGTATTGAGTTGTCTTAGCTTTGAGGTTATCTATATAACAGTTAGCAGATATGTGACCATGGACCACAAAACCAGTCATAAGGGTCGAGATTTATTTGAAAATCTTGAGGGTGCAAAAAAAATCTAAACATTGAGAAAATCGCCTTTAAAGTTGTCCAAATGAAGTTAGCAATGCATATTACAAATCAAAAATTAAGTTTTGATATATTTACGGTAGTAAATTTATTCTTCTTCATGGAACATGATCTTTACTTAACATCCTAATGATTTTTGGCATAAAAGAAAAATCTAGCATTTTCACCCATACAATGTATTTTTGGCTATTGCTACTTGAGACTGGTTTTGTGGTCCAGGCTCACATATAGGCTGTAAAATGTATGGTTTTCTGGTAAACAGATATAAAAAATTATTGACTACTCACATTGTATTCAGGGGTGGATACTTTTTTTTTTTTTTTTTTTTGTCCAAATTTATTTTTGCTTAACACAGTAGGCTATTTATAAAACATTTGACATTATATTAATTATATTATAGTACATTTTTGTGATTCATCCACACCAGGTTGGTTTTGAGATCACCATAATGACTAAATAATTATTTCTAATTTCCGAAATTAAAAAATGTACACTACTACTACTACCAAGCTGATAAAGCAGCATTTTCAGCTTGCAGACACAAACAGGTTTCTCAACGGGGCCTGTACTATGATGGTCCTCTTTCATGAAGAAGTACTTTTTACATTGTAAATGCATTTAAATTCATCATATTCTTCAATCTCTTAACCTTCAGCAAAACCTTTAACCAAGGCTCGTGATTGGCTGTTCACCAGCGACGTCACACATGCATGTGCACGTGCTCCACAAACTCAGGATCAAAGCCTGAGTTGACAAAGAAAGTTGATGATCAGCATCACGGTACCAACAAAGCCGGATTGGAATGGTTTGGTTTTGTCAACTTGAAACTAATCCTGTAACTCAGAAATTGTTCATCTACCATCATGGTAAAGGCCCCAGAACACTTTTTCAGTATCTGTCTGTGTTGACATTTAAGCTTGATACTCCGAATCAACTCTGGAAATGAAGAAGAACTGTAAGTATTCACTCCTTACCAGTAGGCGGAGCCCTTTTTTTCAGACACGGGAAGAGGAAAAGCATCGCGAGAACTGAGCGTGGCGTGAACTCATGGCAAAGCATGACAACGGTGTGCTTTTGAGCCAACAAGCTGTTTAACCGATTAAGTAACATCAACTTTTTATTTTTGAAGTGACGACTTTGAAAGGACCAACGCCAAAATGAGTTTACTCGCCAAAATAGCCGAAATCGAGAACGAGGTGGGTTGACGTGAATACTAATATATGAAAACTAGCCGTTAGCACTTTAGCGCCAAACCCATTCAACAGTGAATCCATCTGGATTTCAGAAATTAATTTGAGATTCAATAAACTGAGCTTTTAAATGTTACATAATAACGATAGCTGTGAAAATCCATTGTTGACTTGACATTGTCATATTAAATATGCGGTTTTCTTAATTGTTTGTGTCCTGCAGATGGCTCGTACTCAGAAGAATAAGGCCACAGCTCATCATCTGGGTTTGCTGAAGGCTAGATTGGCCAAATTGAGGAGAGAGCTCATCACTCCTAAAGGAGGCAGCGGAGGAGGCACTGGAGAGGGTTGGTACTGCAGCATCATCACATACAGATGCTACAATATCTCACCTCTGGAGCTTCATGCACCTGTTATTATGAGGAGGTACTGAGTGATTAAATTGGTCTGCTACTGCGTTGTTTTTTCACCAACCTGTTTTTCATGCAGGTTTTGATGTGGCAAAAACCGGTGATGCCCGAATAGGATTTGTGGGCTTCCCGTCAGTGGGCAAATCCACTCTTCTGAGTAACTTGGCTGGTGTGTACTCTGAGGTCGCTGCCTATGAGTTTACCACACTGACAACTGTACCGGGAGTGATCCGTTATAAAGGAGCAAAAATTCAGGTGAAACTCTTTGCACTAGTTCATCATATACCATGCAAAGTGATGGTACTGAATGCAGCGTTTTCTGTCAAAATGGGTTTTTGAGGGTGTTTCCTCCTGGTTAAACATCCTGACATGTGGGTTTGCAACACTGTAGCATTTTTATGAAATGAGGCGGTGAGATTTGACCATTTTTAATGTCATTATTCTTATGTTTTATTAGCTCCTGGATCTCCCAGGTATCATTGAGGGAGCGAAAGATGGCAAGGGAAGAGGACGACAAGTCATTGCTGGTAACTACTAAAGGAATAGGTCATCCAAAAATTTTAATTTGCTTACCCTCAGACCATCCAGGATGCAGATCTTGTTTCTTAATCAGAACAAATTTGGAGAAATTTAGCATTACGTCGCTTGCTCGCCAATGGATCCTCTGCAGTGAATGGGTCCCGTCGGAATGAGAGTCTAAACAGCTGATATAAACATCACAATAATTCCACGTATTTGCTATGTTTTTAAGTGTGCTGTATTACCAGTCACATTCACTCTCCCTGACCTCGTCTCCTTCCAACAGTTGCTCGCACTTGCAATCTTATCCTGATCGTCTTGGACGTTCTGAAGCCTCTCGGACATAAAAAGCTCATTGAACACGAGTTGGAAGGCTTTGGTATCCGTCTCAACAAGCAACCACCAAATATTGGCTTCAAGAAGAAAGACAAGGGCGGAATCAACTTCACCGCAACTGTACGACTTCAGAGAGCTATTACCCTCTATTGCATACATTTATAAAAATTATTGTTAAAGTTTGGGTCACTTTTCTTGCATAAAATGAACATATTTAAAATGTAAAAATATGATTTGTGGAGAAGCCTTTTAGGTATATTAGCTGGATTTAACACTGTTCGTTTAAAATGAATCCAAGAGGTGTTAATTTATTGGAATATTTTTGAAATTGAGTGACTTTATTTCAGTGACATAATTCTATTAAAGCAGTTTATTATAATTTACATTAGTCTGGCACTAACTGCTAATTGGCAAAATCTAATATACTTTGGTCCTATCTTAATTAAATAATAAATGGTAAATATTTAAGTAAATGCTAAATGTCTTGAAATATTTAATCAAAAACATTTGAAAAGTTGACATTGATCACATGGAACAGCAGATCAGCTTTTTACTTGTTCAAGTCATTTCTTCATTACAAACCATTTTATTTAGTCTTATCATTTATCTTAGTGTTATCAATCATGTTTAAAGTTGTCATCATGCTTTTGTTTCAGTGTGCTCAAAGTGAGCTAGACGGTGAGACTGTGAAAAGCATCCTTTCCGAGTATAAGATCCACAATGCAGATATAACCCTACGAAGCGACTCTACAGCTGATGACCTCATTGATGTGGTGGAGGGGAACCGGTAGGACATCTTCATGTCCTCCATACTCAGTCATTACCATTTAGAAGAGATTATTCACACGATTCTTACTCTCCTCTCCAGGGTTTACATCCCCTGCATCTATGTACTCAACAAAATCGACCAGATCTCCATTGAGGAGCTGGACGTTATCTACAAAATCCCTCACTGCGTGCCAATCTCAGCTCACCACCGCTGGAACTTTGACGACCTGTTGGAAAAGATCTGGGACTACCTGCATCTAGTGCGCATGTGAGTCACTTGTTCCTGGAATGCATTCTGTGATGGCATGTTTAGAATTTGGTCAGTGAACTTATCTTTGTATGCAGAATGATTAAGTTGCATACTTTCTGGAAGAGCTTTCAGGAATGTAATAAAAAAAAAAAAAGAAAAAGTGATTTGCTATACTCGTATGTCTCCTGCGTGAAGCTTACAGAAACGTAATGTACCTTAATATATCATAATGTTCTGCTGTCTAGTTCTCACTGCCAGTCTTCAGAAGTTTACAATATGCACTATGTATCATAAAGCCACAGAAGTATGTATAATAACTCTGACTGATTATTCACAGCTACACAAAGCCAAAGGGACAGCTTCCTGATTACACAGCACCTGTAGTACTTCCAGATGGGAAGACAGCTGTTGAGGACTTCTGTTTAAAGATTCACAAAAACCTCATCAAAGAATTCAAATAGTAAGTGACTTCAAAACGTTCAAGGAGACTTGTGTATTTTTTTAAACGAGGACTGAGACGGGTAATGTCATTGATTTTGTTTTCACTTAGTAAGGCTGCATTGAAGCCGTAATAAGTCAGTTAGGATGTAAAGTGATTATGGATTTCCCTTTCTGCTGTACGTCATTGTTCATTTGTGTTGAGATCCAGAGAATAAGATCTGATTTAAATTCCTGAAAGGCTCTGATGTAATTGCAGCACTAGTTATCTTTATTTCTCACATGATGACAGTAAACTCACTAAACTTATAAACTCACTTCCAAGGTTACAGTGTGTTGTTCCCTTCTTTTAAGAAGGCGTAGTTCCTAAATTCAGCCTGTGAGGCCTTAATTTATAATTTTAAAAAAAATAGCCTTGAAATTGCATCTTTCTTACCTTGATAAATTGATATTTGATATTTCTTTTAGATTTGTTTTTAAAGTTAGTCTCTTATTAATTTTAGTTAATTTTCACACTGTTGTTTTAGTAGTATTCATATGCTTTTATACTATTAATATTTTGAATTAGCTTTTTTTATATTTTCACTTTAAGTTTTAGGTTTGTTTCTCTTTTTTTTGTTATTTTATGTGCTTTTATAATTTTTTTCATATTTCTATTTAGTTTTATTACTTCAACTTAGTTATTTAATAACTAAATAACCAAGTCATTTCTAATTTTCATTCAAGGTTTTTGTCTGGTACTTGCATTTTATTTTAAATAAAGTAGTTTTGGTTAACAATAACAACACTGATTTGTAAAGGGACAGACATCCAATCAACACTGTCAAATTTAAGATGTCTTTAAAAAATGTATTAGGGCAACTAGTTTCTGCCAAAATGCTGAATCTGCCAATCGCCTCAATCTGGCGATTCTCTAATGTATGATTTAATTAATTAGCATATTTTACATTTATGTATTTTATTATTTTCTATTTAGTTTAAATTCTTAGCAACAGTTTTTAATTCTTAGTGACTGTAGTAGCTACAGTATTTTGGCAGAAACTGTTACTGTGGTATGGAAGGAAATACTCTATTTCTAAATTATTATTTTAATTTCAAGTGACTTAAACCAAACTACCTAAGTCTTTATTACATGTCTCAATAAATTTGGTGCAGATTTTTTTAAATATACCTTGTCAGTAAAGAGAGATTTTAAACCATGTGTGTAAAATCTTTAGTACAATACTCCTGTGTTGAAACGTGCCTAGCGTCATATCCCTCTTCTCTCTGCAGTGCGTTGGTGTGGGGATCGTCAGTGAAGCATAACCCGCAGAAAGTCGGCAAAGACCATGTGCTAGAAGATGAGGATGTCATCCAGCTGGTCAAGAAATAAAAGAACTCTGATGTTTGCATGATCATTACACTTCACATAAGAAGCGATAAGACATTTCTAAATGCCCCGAAGGTTCCCATGGCACCATTGATGTTTCTTTGTTTTTATTTTTGGACTCGGACAAAGTATGATTGTAAATCACACAGATTCATTCGGCATATTAAATAATATGTCTTCTCGTGCTTGGATCGGCATCACAATGGCTTGAATGCAGTTATAGATTAAGTGCATCTGTGGGCTGCAAAACAAAGTGAACTTCAATAAAAACCTAAAATACAAATCTACTGATGTCTAAATGTGACACTGATGCTTGACACAAAACATTCGATCAGGTCTTTTTGTTGAATTGTTAGCATTGTTTACCTGATGAACAAAATTAACTGAAATATGTAGTCAGTAACCAGCACTTCACATGGTTTAATCCAGTAGTCTAGTGGCTGGATATTATACCCTCCCCCTCTGTGACAATCAATCACTCAAGATAACCAGGCCACTTAGCGGATGAATCGGACAAGGAATGATACACACCCAGTCAGAAGCGCTGATGCCCTTAAGTTGCCCCACTCACTAGGGACATTTGACATTATGAATGTGCGATGGGTGCAAGCTGCCCCAAAGGTTAATCAGCCAAAAAGCCTTTGCATTTTAGTCAATATAAGAACACTACAATTAAAAAAAAAAAAAAATTCTAGTGTCGTAAGTACCTTGGGAAAATGCATTTCCCACAGTCTTGGAGAATCTAGACATTTTCAATTTTTAAATTACGATTTTTCAGACCTGGAATACTTGTTAATATGTATAAAATAGTATAGTGGATATACGTATTTCAAGCTGTGTTACGCTGTTCCTCGACCAGCAATTAATCATGTGAAAATCTCTATAAAAAGACTTCTTAAAATGTACTTATTTAATTATCACAAACAACAAGGAAATTAATTCTTCAGAAGCCGTTGAAACCCTAAAAAAAGACCATTTGTGATTACTTTTTACATCTGTTTCAGACTGCAATTTCTTTTTAGTTATTGGGCAGACTACTTTCAGCAGCTGCGGCAGTGCCAAACCCTTTCTCAAATAAATCAGTTGAGATTATACAGCAAAATGATCTACCTTTTCAAAACATCTAGAAAAGGCAATGCACTGGGTACTTCTTTGGTGTTCTCATTTTTGAAAGAAAAAAAGGGTCTGGTCTTATTCAAAATGATGGATTAAAAAGCGTCTTACCAATCACCCTGTTAACAAAACAATAGTTAATGTGGACAATACAGTAAATCATTTTCTCAAAGAAAGCATAATTGAAAGATGCAGAAAGTTATCAATGAGAATTCAAAGTGCAGCATCAGCAAAAGCGTAAAGTCCGTTGTTCGTTTCTTCTGGTGGGGTTATTGGGTTCGTGGGGATGAAATGGAGGCAGATTCAGGCATTGATCTGAGTCAATTTTTTTAAGATGGTAGGGACGTATGCCTGTGGCAGAGGAGCCAGTGCTCACCCATCATGCTCCGCCCTTCCCCCACCCATTTTCCCCTGCTGCACTTTCCCCTGTAAATTATAGCAGCACTTTAGCTAATGAAAGAGTTGAAGTCCGGGCACTAATAAAAGCCATTAAGTGAATAAAGCGCTTCCCCCTCTAACAAAATTAAAGAATTTGCCCCCTCCTCAAGAGGGAGGACTCTGTATTAATATTTATGAATTGCGGAACTGGACCCTCTACCCCCTCCCAATAACACGTACCCTGGCCCACACCACCCAACTTCTCTTCGGCAAACCACCTATCCTGGGTGATATTGTGCGACCCCCGCGGGGCGGAGGGAGGGGCGGAGTATGGGGGTGTTGGAGGAGAGACATCCTGGACAGTTTGCCTTCAGTTCGGCTAACAGGTCCAGTCCAGACACCCAGCTCAAAACAGCAGCTCTCTCAGATGATCTTAGTCGCCGATGAAGCGAGAGGCATGGGTCTCGGCTTAAAGATTTGCCTTGAGGACATCCATCCCTCTGGGAACCTGTTGAAAGGTCCTCTACAAGACCTCTTGTAGATGGTCCTCTTCAAGATTGAGGTGAGTGTCCTAAATGCGTAAGTTGATTATTGTCATAACCGTTCTTTTTTTCTTCTCACAGAACTCCTTAGAACAGTTTCAGAGTACTCTAGACTTTCTTTTGTGCCTTTTGGACAAGTCTCCTTCAAGGTAACAGATTTTCCAAGTATTGTGCAAGAGGGGCACAAAGTACGCTACTACTGAACGAACTGGGTAAGATGTAGTATTTGCTCCAAATTTGTAAGATGCTCAAAAGGATAGATTCAAGAGGGAACTGATCGACTGGTCGAAGAATGTAGGATAAGACAATGCCATTGTCCCTTCATATTTTATGAATTGTTCTTTCTGATCCTCATCCTTCATTCTCTACCACCATCTCCAACATCATCCTTAATAATGTTTGTTTCCTCCTATTTCATCATGCTAAGTGGTTCAGTTGTCCGACCTTTAGAGTTGATTAGCGCACCCATCCTTCCCATTCCCACTAAAATGTCCCATGGGGCATGGCAAGTATGGGGTAATATGATTACCACCCAGATGGATGGGCAGAATCTAGGCAGGTTTTTGGAAGAGATACTCTGGGATACCTTGGGAAGTGTTACCACAAGAGATTTTGCAGTAACAATTTAAGAATTGGCCCTAAGGTCCAGATGCTGTGGCATAGATGACATTGGCTGTGATGTTGTGGGATATTGGCTGTGAAATAATATGACATTGGTGGTTTATTCTTATTTGCCCATAGAACAGTCTATTAGCGCAAGTCAAGAAGCTGGGGAGCTATTGATGTCCCTTAACAAGACAACCATTGCTTCGACAAACTCTATTTCTATAGATTTTTTGAAAACCTCTGAACAATTGAATGACGGCAAACTCATTTGATTACCAAACCACTTGTTAACTCCCATTCTGGAGTTCTCTTGCGTTCCATTTCATTATTCTACTGAAATTGTAGAAAATTGACAGTTTTGTCGACTGGTCATCAGGCATAGGTACTGGGGAGGTGTACGATTTTCGGAGAGGGTGGGGTTTGACGCAGTTTTTGCGCAGGAAGGGCGGTGCCTGCGAATCTCTGCAGTGAGAACGTGACCTATGACTAATCTTTTTCTCTTTTTTTAATTTTGCAGACATCCTTAGTCGCAGTCTATCACGAACACCTTTTCCACCCATCTCCCATTTTGTCACTCTTGGTAATCACCTGCAACAACCTCTACGATACTGCTCTTCTCCATTTCCAGTAACTTCCAGATTTTGGAAACCTGAATACAGTCTTTTTGAGAATAGATACAACACCTAAGGATGGCTGAAGAAGACTCTCAGTGACAACGAGATCTTTTGATGGTCTTTTTAAATTACCTTCACCTAGTGATCTCTGACTTTGTGGTTCCACCTTATGTAGACTTGGAGCCTTGACCTTTTCCCAGACGTCCCTCATTGTATTCTGCATGATTTTAAACAGCATTTTAATGTACATGGATGGTCCCGTCCTGTCTTTTGTGACTGATCCACAACTTAGACAAGTTTCTGCTGAATTTATGACGTTGCCCAGGACACCATTGTGCTTGATCTAACCATGCAGTTCCCTTTCTGTCCATGGTTGTGCCAAGCACTTTGGAGACTTGTGTGCACTTTCTACCAGGATTTTCTTCTTACTGTTCTTTTCCTCTTGGACCTGCAATCTGAAGAATCAAACCTTTTGCAACAGTCTGATGAAGTGTAAATTTCTTGTCTACAAGAGTATTTTAAAGAGAATAAAATGCATTGTGTTTTGCTTGTTGAGTCTGACATGATCATTACTGATAGAAAAATGAGTGCAACAAGAAATGGAAATAGTGACACTGGTCAAAATAGTGTTAGTTCTATTGCCAAGCTGCACGTCCTCAGCCAAGCTGATGCCATGGCTTCACATATACCCTACATATACATATACCCTATTGATTTAAGAAGTAAGAAAGCTGTAACCACCATAAATAGAGACATGTACCCAACCCCCAATATTCAGAGTAGCACTCAATCCACACAGGGTTAGTTTGTAATCAGTTTTTTCATGATTTTTACAAATGGCATTAAAGTTATGGAAAATGTCCAAGTCCAGTTGCATCCTTATTCATCATAAGAAATTGTATGGACAAATTCTGCACATCAGCCACCGTTTTCACTACTGAAACATAAATATCTGGCTATAAGACAAAAAGACTTTAGTAATGTAAGCCTTGCTCGAGTAAATGCAATCTTAGATGCAGTCGGGAGGTCATGATGATGGGTGGAGCTCACTGCAGAGCGGCACTTACAGTCAGTCTCTAGATGGATGAACCACTCCGTTTTACCGTCGGAGGTCATGTTAGGTTGCACTGCTCAGCTCTAGTCGTTTTCGAAGCAATAGACTCCTCTTGGATATTGTGTAACCTGTTTGCCTGCACACAAGTGTTTTATTTATTGAATCTTTGGAGATTCAACCTCTTTACGAGACCAGTTCACATTTTAGAATTATTTATAGCACCTTATGAAGATTTTGAGCACTTAACTGATTCACTGAGCAGTTTAAAAAAGATGCATAGCAACCATAAAATGGATGAATGAATCTCTAACTATGAATGTTATCAATCAATAAATGCTACTCAAGTCCAGCCAATGAAAATGCACTGTAACTGAAGTACAATCATGACTACCATTATGTATTCCATCACTATACACATACTCGAGTCAGTGGTCTAAGTGTGAGGTGCATATTGAACAAGAACAACAGTACCATACAGAACTTGACTTGTACGTTTACTTTTAATAGAGATCATCCGTGGTGTTTGCATGCTGACACAATGCCTATGGTATAATCGAAGCTTTGCTGTAATTTAGGTTAGCAGCTTATTTAGATCACTAACCTTCAATATGATAATGATAATACTGGTAATAATACTTAGCAAACACCATTAATAATGCATAGACTATTAAATAAATGCAATCTATCTATGGAATGTTATTGGACTTAGGCATTTATTCTGTTGTTCCCAGAAGTGTCTGCATATGATGATTAGAAGCTATTAAATCATCATTTACTGACCTGTTTTTGAAGGTCACAGACTTCCATACTATGCCTACATTAATAAAAATGAAACAAGACTCAGAAATTAATTCAAATGATTTTATTGTCACCAATTAATGAATTAGGTGGTTCATTTTCACATTAGAGCAAAAAACAAACTCATGCTTCTGGCGTCTCCATCATTAATACATACACTATTTCACTTGAGATTACAGTAGAACACATCTAGTTTAGATATTAGAAAAAGTGAAAATGCTATCAAGCGCATTAAACTGCAGTTGGGTTTTATGATGATGCTTTGACTATCATAAGCAGAGTATTGTCAAACACCAAGAAAATGCACTTTTTGAGTATATTAGTGAATATCTGACATTTCAATGTGATGTTTAGATGAAATGACAGAAAACACTGAATGTGCTCAACAACCACATGTAAACTGACTGGGAATAAATTAACACTTATTTTTGTGAAACGGAACAGTATATGACAGTGGGATATTTGTATTTGTATGCATTAAGCAGCAAAAAAAAAAAAAATATGTAGGTATGCTGTTAGCAGACTACGTAATTTCAACCTGGACCTCAGTTCATAAAAATAAACAACTTTTTTTTATCCAACTGAGGTCCAAATCAAAACTATCTGTGGTAATCGACAACATGCCACAAATGTTGTCAGTAGATCATAACATCTATAACCTAGAATATTCCTTAATAACAAGAGCTTTCTAAATACCCTTTGACTGACCACTGTGAACAATTTTAAACATGAAACAAAATCATAGAAAACCATGATCGCTATAGCCTTAAAACATTTTTCTTTTTAACAAAAAAAGTACTGGGATGTAAACAGGGCAGTGCTATCTAGGTGCCAAACTTACACAAATACATTTAGGCCACGTCTTTTCATGAACCTTAACAAAATGGTGCGACAAGTATTCTGACTAAATGAAAGAAATGAGGACAAAGGAAAAAAAAAAAAAGAGAAATTAATTTCATATGGAACAAAAGTAAGCAGGACTTTACTTGCACCTTCCATAAAGAGCAGATATTCAAAACAGAAACTCACATTGTTGATTATATGGATGTCATAATCAACTAACGCAACAGTGCGTCTTTGAGACCAGTCGCATTTGAAGTGCAACAATTTATTTTTTATTTATGCCTGTTTAGTTACCAATCGTGTAACAAAAATGTCATACCATTATCAGGTGCCAACCTCATTCAAACAGAGGACATCTGGATATCATAAACGAATATATATTTGCACACATCCACCAATTAAAATCTGACCTTGGGATTTGAAAAATCCGTTTTCATTTTAAATGTTTCTCTGAAGAGACCATAAACAAGAAACGGATACAAAGAAAAGTCAACGTGCATGTACCTTAGATGATTTACATACTTTTTTCCACTGACGTGCTACTGTATCTGTAACTTCACTGGTGTGTTATGACACATATTAGTATGAAATAAAGGTCAAACGATGGGATGGAGACTGCAAGTTGTATATAGTCAGTGTAATCTGCATCAAACCAAGTCTGACTTTTTTTGAAGTATAAACATGTAGAACACAGACAATCCCATCAGAGTGGATTCCCAATCACAAAAAAACACCCCCAAATTCTCGCAGTGCGTTTGTATGCTGACATTTGCACCGTCCTTCCACTTTCATTACAACATCAAATCACAGTGTCCTCATTTGCTGGAGTTCAGAGTAGAAAAGATGTTTTAGACTTCAAACAGCCCTCTAGAGCGCAGGAAGAAGCCAAGCCTGATCGTGAGGATGCTGCGGTTTGCATAAGACACAGTTTTGGTGATCCTGTGAAGGCTGTTTGGGTTTTACAGGCAGTGAACATTCACACGGTAAATGAGGACGATCTGGTTTGTTCTGGTTCTGCCGAGAGCAGTTCATTACAGCATAAACTGGAAAAAAGAACCACAAAGTGGAAAAAAAAGAAAAAGTGGCTTTGCACACAAACAGCTTCCTGTAGTTGAACCTTGTGGGGCGCTTGCATGCTTTCCTGTTGTTTTTCAACATCTCAACAGCATGATCAATTCTGATGATCGTGATGTAAATGCGGAGTGAAAAACTGCTTTAGCAGGAGAATCTACAATTAATAAATGACATTATTTTGGCTCATCTTAGTAGATGTACCCTACTGAAAGAGGAAGCAAACTAACAGCATACAAAATGAGGGACGTAAGCGCTCAGTATGACAGCTAGTACAGGACTTGTCGATGGCATAGATGAATTTTGGAAATAGACGGTTCGGATTTCTTTGTGGCTTCAATTAATGACCCCATAAGTGAAAAATGCTCTGTTCTGGGTCATTTTACCACTGTATATCAATCGCTGTAGCCAGACGCTTAGGCGTAGATCTGATTCGGGCCTCCGGTGTGAGCGTTGTCAGCTAGTCGTTCTTGGGTGGGTTGGGTAGGTTTTATGATGCTGACGTAGTCGTGGACACCGACGTCCATGTTTTTAGCTCTGAGAGCAGCGGTGTGAAGCTTCTCCAGGAAGTCTGGCATGCCTGTGGGACAGAGAGGAAGAGAAATCTGAGTGAACAGGTGTCAAGAAACAGCAGCTGCAGAAAGGGCAGATTTCAAGGACAACTTGCACGATGGCAGCCAATTCATCTGTGAAATTCCCAACTGTGATCCTAACACGAGTATGGTTACATTCAACAATAATGACTGTCCAACTGGAAACACACATACTCAGAGAGATCCTAATTATGTAAATATTGTGTCTAAAGAACTTGTTAAATTGTCTACAAAAATAGAAATATCATTACAATTTAAAATAACTTTTCTATTATTATTTGTTATTTATTACTAGGGTTGGGTATCGTTTTTTTTTTTTTCCGATACCAGTGCCTGAACCGATACTTAAAAATAATAAAAAATAAATAAAAATTACCAATTAATAATTGGATTGGCCATTAGCACTAAACACATGATGTCTTTTTTATTCATACTGGATGCCAGAGGGCGCCCTCGCACAAAAAATCCTCATATCCAGTCACAGAAGTAGCGGAACTCATGAAGCTCCAGGAAATCCCCAATATGGACAAATGCATTGCTATGGATGTAAATGAGTAAACAAGATATAAACGTTTTGAATGATAAAACAAATACAATAAACATTCGACTACGACAATGTATAGTTTATCTGTGTTATTCAAGCCATCTCTGGTATTTTCATAATGAAATATATTTATAATCCATTGCCAATCGATGTATTAGTAGCCTATGGAACATATTTTCTGCCTCATTCTGTGACAAGAAGCTACATCAGATCACAAAAGTAAGCATTTAACTGGTGTTGTGGACTAAAAAGGTTATAATGTTCTCTTTTGTTGGACAACAGGTTTAAAAACGTGAATACAAGAGAATTTTAGCTTTAGGCATTTTAATTTAAGAATGTTTAGCGTAGCTAGTTAATGGAGGGCTACCTGCTACCGTCAGAGCAAGTGTAATTTCTGCATTCACGTGTTCCTCGGATGCTCTCATTTCCTGAGTTGTGCTTTTAAGTCGGAATGTGAAAACAGCACGCTTGCATTACTACAAAGATTTGTTGGACTTGTATTAGAGCGGTCCGACTTGAATTCACGTGCATTTTCTGAGTCGGGAAATTATTTTTCACGTGAGGTGCCGGTGATGATGCTTCTTACGTTCGTTTTGGAGAAACAAAGGACAAATATTTAAATCCATCGCTAAGGCACAGCACAGAAATGAGGCACTGAAATCTGCGTTCGGATTCGGTTCTAGTACCTATGTAACCGGTATGTGCCATATTGGTACCGGGTTTCGGTACCCAACCCTATTTATTACGTTAATTTTCAGCATCATTACTCCAGTCTGAAGTGTCACATGATCCATCATTAGGCGTGTTCGACTTGAAGCAGTGCTGCGCAGAATGATCAGTGCATGACATCAAAGTACCGCGAGAGCGATAAGAGAGCAGATATGGATCCTTATGCTTTCTTAAATTATGCTTTTTTAATTTCTAGCAATTATCGCCGATTTGATTGCACAGATATTTAAACTAAACTGAGCTAGACAATGAAATCTCTGAATTCAATAATGAAATGCCTTTAACTGAAAATTGAGTGTTTAATCTTATCATTATACATTACTGACACTCTATCCTCGAATTTGATACTGTTAAGTGCTTTGACACAATCTGTATTGTTAAGAGCGCTATATAAATAAAGGTGACTTGACTTTCGAATCGCTCTCGCGGTACTTTGATATCATACACTGATCATTCTGCGCAGCGCCGCTTCAAGTCGAACACACCTATTCTAATATACTGATTTGCTGCTCAAGAAACATTTTGTATTATTATCATCATGTTGAAAACAGTTGTGCTTTTTCATATTTTTGTGGAAACCATGACACATTTTTCATGACTCTTTGATAAAGTTAAAAAAAAAAACTTGTTGCATTATAAATGTCTTCAGTCACTTTTGATCATTTTAATGCATCCTTTACATTTATGTTCTATAAATTCTCTCAATTCCCTCATATCAGCACTGCCAGATAATTTTCGACCCTGGATCCAACCCACTAAAAAAACCTCTCAATGAATGTTTTTACAGTCCAAATAGGAGCGCATATTACAAAACAAAATGTGAGTGCATAAGACAGAGGGCTCACCACTAGACACCATCCAGCTGACGCAATAACGAGGGAAGACTGTCTGGGGATCATCGCTGTAAGTCAGCAGGTAATCAAAGCCATTCTGTCGAGACAAGATAACTAGCTTAAGACTGCAAACTAAGACCAAGTGCAGACAGACTGACACACAGGAGATTCCCTATTCTCACCTCGTCAAATGACCTGTGTGGGCGGATGACCATCTTGGACTGGTAAGAGTGAACTCGGACAAACTCCTGGGTTTCTGGCACAGTGGGGTGTCTGACAGCTCTGAACAGAGAAAGACAGCACACTTAACATAAAGGACACACTTCAACCAATTGACACTAATTAAAATGTCACTAATGCCTATAAAATGGCAACAACAGTTACCTGGAAACTAGGATCATTAATTTGTTCTCCATGTCAACATGATACCGGCGCACGTAGACATAGTCTCTGGAGTACATGGGATACTGCACAGGAAAGGTCAACAAATTGTAACATCAATGGCTATTAAACAGCACTGTAAATACTAACAGGCATGTTGAAGTACCTGTTAAGAATTTACATTTTTCTATATATAAATACTTATGTAAAATGCAGTTTACTTCGTCGACATTTTGTAACTTCTTAATCAAGGAATTCTTTAACAATGCAAATTAATCTAACATGGCAGATTGATGAAACAGGATTGAGCTTAAAGGCTTTTAAATCTTCAGTCAACTAGTACTAGATTACACGTCAGTTAATTCAACTCAGGAGTCAGGCCCACTCACTGCCCATTAAAAAATAAATCACAAGGATGTTTTCTTGTGCATGCAGAAGAGAACTTGTTTCAGAGCTTACTGGAAAATGCGTCGCCCAGTGAATGACCTCGGTGCCTGTGTTGACGTCCCTGTCCACCACGTCCAGTTTGATAACCAGCGCATCCCACTTCTTTCTATACTCTGTGTCCAACTGGAGTAAAGGGAAATATTTGGGAGAGTCTAAATATAACATTCAAATACCAACAGCAGATACCAACCACATGCATATGCCAAGTTAAGCCTGAATCATGTAACTGGGTTGCCAACTCTCGCATTTGGCGTGAAACACAGATACTGTCTCAGGCCACCACACTACATCTCACACCAAATAACAAGACAACACAAAATGCATTTGAATGATGCTTTCTCCAGTGCATAACTTATATTTTACTCTTTTATTCTTTATTCTGTAAACACTGTGAGTCACATGCATATTCCCATTGTGTGAAACCGTCACAAGATCAAGTGCACGCAGGACGTGTTAAACTTCAAAGATGCGCATGTATGCATATCAGATAGGAGTGCAACAGAATAAAGAATGCAATAATTTAGACTAAAACATTATGATTTTCAACAAATATTTGTTGCTGAACATCAAATTTATATAAGGAAGTACATATATAGGAACAGCCACTGTAATAAAATCTTATAAGAGTCCCCTACATTTACAGTAGAAATAACGGCAGTAACAGGTTATTCATGTGTTCAGAAGAGTACATGCAGAACATCTGACCTGTTAAAACGGTTTGTTTTTTCTTGATTATGTATAATTTAGTGATTTCAAATGGTCTTGCTTGCATTTTTAATTATTATTTATCAATTATTCTGTAGGACATATGACTTGCTCGTCCTTCTGAAGATATACTAGGAAGGTAAACAGCACACAACTGAGTGTTGAAAAGGTTCTTTAAAATAAAACAAAGTGCATCTTGTAGAAAATTAACCTTAATTATTAAGATGAAACTAAAAACGAATGGTTGCATCCTCAAAACCTCATTTAGGTGCCTGTGACTGGTTCAGACCATGTCATCAGAATCTCACTCCAGCCAGGTAGCCAAAGTTGGCAACCCTGCATGTAAGGCTATGGAAGCTTGAACGGATGTAGTTTTACTTTGTCTTGCAGTAATAACTGGAGTTTAATATTAACTCTGTTTAGTACCTGAACATTGAAGAATTGCCGGGGTGTGACGTCTGTATATGAACCAAACACTGTAAAGAGAGAACCAGTCATGTAAATCCATTGCTTGAACAGGACTGGACAAACACTCATTATGATGATCAGTTAAATTTGATATGAAGGGGTCCTTCAAGTGCATGTGCCATCGCAAAGATAGCCTTTTCACAAAGCCATTCAAGTCTCACTTGAATTTACAAAAATTGATTTATTACTAATGAAGGACACAATAAATGCATGCAATTGTAATTTTAAAAAGTACCTCTGTATTCAAAAAGATGGCTACCCTGGATGGGTCTCCTCCAAACTCTCAAGTTTTTCTTCTCCACGACCACCTCCCAGCTTGGATCTGCATGCACGGCTGTCTTTGGTTTCACATTCTGGCTTCTCACCGACTCCAGTGCCTGCAGCTCCCATGCACACCTAAAGCACAAGTTCAAACAAGTTGCTTTAATCACAATAAATGCATAAACAAGACGATAAAATAACAAATTAGTTAAAAATAAGTTCAAATAACATTTGGCTAAATTTCGCCTCTCCTCTCATCAAAACCACGCCCTCTAACAGCCAATCCGATGTCATAACACCTGAACGCGACAAGTGATTGACAGCTAGAGAGCGTTTCTGATTGGTTAACAGAAGGCAGAGGCGCACAGCTAAGGCCCATTTGACAGTAAACGCTTAATATCAGATAATAGCGGTGTCTTATTTCAGAAATTACAAATAGCACCATATAAACAGTCCAGAAGTGAGGGAAGTACCTTCTCAGCTCATCATCTCCAATCTTCTCGTCTTCCCACATGAAGACCCCAGCCAGTGCTGCTAGGAGTTTTCCAGTGGGGGCGTGTTTGCTCTGCAGTCGCCGCCATATGTTGTTCACGAGTGTCCACCTGCTCCTCTCAGAGTACAGGTTTGAGTACAGCTCTCCTATCTGAAGAGCCCTTCTCAGCCTCTGGCCCGTCACAAAACTACAATGGTTGGCTAATATAGACAATAGTCTCTCCTTCTTTTTGTCGGAGGCCAGCTTGTTCGTTCCCCTTCCTGCTTTTTGGATCCATGACACCAGCAGGCCCACGCGCTCACCCAGCCACGAGAAACTCCACGATTTGCTATTTATCTCACCATTTTGTTTAAAAGTGTTAAAGCTTTGCAATCGGATAGCTCTGGCCCCTATAGTGCACACGGGGCGATGCTGGACGGAGGGGAACATCTTTGTTTCTAGAACCACGACTCGACGATTTCTAGATTTGACTTTGAAGCGCACTTTAATGCGCCCTGAATTAGCTTAAAAACAAAGATTTAGCATACAAAAAATTAGTTCCCATGTATTGATAGGGCTGAGACAAGAGCAACGCAATGTCAAGTTGACATGCACTAGCGAGTATCTTGCAAAATAGTTAACGACAGGTTTTAATGGACAACTAAAATTCACGAGTGCATAATTATTTATTTTTTTCGTATTGTCATCTCATGTTATGAGACGCTATAGAAGAAATTTATAAGATAAACAAACAGTTTGACATTTGCGAACAACTGCCGTAACAGATCAACTGACTAACGTAGCTTAGCCAACATTCAATGACATGCGACCGCGAGCAAACTGCGATTAAATCAACGAAAACAACTCGAATGTTCTCAATGGTATGTCGTACCTGGTATTTTTTTGGCAGCTAAATAGATTTTTGTACTCCTATCGTTAAATTAATCTTACTTTTATCCTTCTGCGTTAGCTTCATGCCCTCATACCTCTATAGTGGAGTGCGAGTTGCGTCAAATAGACTATTGACAACGCCCTTCCCAGTTTTTACGAGAATCTATTGGCTGTCTGTTTCGTCGAGGATTCTAATAGGGTAATAAGGCTGTCTGTCTTCGTTGGTCGCCACCCTGGATCAAACAGCATGTTCACACGTCTCACCTTAAGTCAACCCATGGTAAAGGTCCTTTACTACAACTATAAGGTTAAACAGATTTACCACGTGTCTACTCCGTCCTGTAACGATGACATGACGAACCGTTTATCTATCTATCTATCTAGATATATTGATCCCATTCAAATATTGATTCCTGTCTTTATTAGTTCAAATGGGCAATAAATGTCCTATCCAGTGTTGGGCCGTAACTAGTTAATAGTAATTAGTAACAGTAATAATATTACTTTTTGCATTACTAGTAGTGTAACTAATTACTAATAAGATTTATGAAATAATATTATTATTTAGTTACTTTTGATGCCCTGACACCTACTGATTTGAAGTCCAACAATCTAATAATTCCTAGATTTATATTCATAATTTGCATGGCTTGCACAGGCACATGAAGTCACCAGTGAAGCAGGCAAGTTTGGAATATGGAAAAGCTTACATTCAGTGGATGGAAATATTTTGTCAGGAGAAAAGATTATCTAAACACTTGTGTGTAAGTTGTGGCATTACTTTACTCTGGCATTACATGGCTTGCCCACCCACACCCCTCTGATCCTGATATTAATTGTATTACTAGAATTAAAAATCTTTTTAGAAAATGAAACATTTTCTTGTGAACTTATGATTTCTTTTGATAAAACACATTGTGAAATATAATCGTAGATGGGTACCAGAGAAATTATTGCTACAATTAACTTCAAGCTACACAATGAGAATAATACAACACTTTTACTTAAATGTTACTATCAATCACTATTGAGCGTTTGTAATAACTTCCGACTTCAATCTAGTGTGGATTTTGGTGAAATTATGAGGCAGAAATATATTGTTAGTAACATTTTAGATGAATATTGTGAGGAAAATATGCAATTAAAACTTCTGTGGTGCGTGAAAGAATAATGTAACTAGTAGTGTAACTAATTAATGTTTTCAGAAAGTAATAAGTAACTTAATAATATTACTTTTGAAAGGAGTAACTAGTAATGAGTGTTAATTTTTTACATTTTTTGAGTAACTATCCCAACCTATAGGTCCTATCCGAAGCACGTAAATCCTATGCTCCTGAAAGGAGAAATACTCCAATGAAGTCACTTTTTTTTTTTTTTCTGTGGCCACATGGTGGAGTTATAGCACAGCTTTCAGGAATTGAAGTGTTGCCTTCATAGAGTTTCATCTCAGTCTATCCCATGACTTCCGATAACCCATGAGAGGAACTGGAGAAAATTTGAGTCACAGGGGATACAAATATGGGAAACAAGAAACGCCTTTGAAATCTGACAGTAGAGCACATGACTGTTATTAATTACCAACAGACACCAATTTTAGGTTCAGGACAACAATTAAATTTTATCGTACACAATGACTGTACTTTGTCTCATTCTTTAATAATTAAGAGACTGCAGGCTATTAAAGAAACCAACTCGATTTAGATATTTGTGAACACATTTCTGAATATATATCTGTGCTCCTTTTCTAAATCTTTTTTTTCATATATATATATAGTCTTGTTTTACTTCTTACAAGTCAGAGAAAATAAATACCAAATCAATTACGAAATTCCAAAACAAATGACTAAATTACTTTTTACAAAAAGAGCATTCTTATATAGCATCTGTAAACATCTGAAGTGAAGCATTTGTGGGGTAGATACTGTGTAAAGTCTTATATGAATATTTGAAATGTCTGGATTCTACAGATTTCGCTTTTTCCAGATTGTATAGTTACAGAGTAGTAGTAATGGTTTACAAGTCTAAGGTTAAGTAAATAGTCTTTTTATTTTTTTTGCCATCGCCAAATAAGGTAAGAGGGCGGGGTTTGTCCTTTGACGTCACTATTCACCGAAGACGGTCCCGCCCTCGCAGTCGGATGATATATGTCTTGCGTGGACAAGCAGGAACTCATCATCTGGAGCCGGCTCAAAGCGGTTTATTGTGATTTTTTCATTGATTTCAGAGCTGAAAACAACTAGCAGTGTCTTGTTTGTAGTCTTAAGCTTTGAATTTACTTTATTTATCCGACGTTAGTGTTTAGGAAAGAGCGAGAGCTTACTGTCTTACCCCGCGCGCGCGGAAAGCGGCTACGGGAAGTTGACTGGGCGGGCTACAGTGTCAAAAATATCTAACGTTACATCGACATTTATCGACGGTTTTCTTTGAGTGGTGAGTAAAAAATATTTTTTCCTTATTCTAGTTGGCAGTGAGTGATATTTGTCTTACTTTCTCATGGACGGTTTTCCTTTGGCTAATTTGAACGGTTAGAATGAGCGCGAGCTCGTGGCTTTGTCAGCTGATTCCCGGTGGTTAAACGTGAAAAAAATGCCAAGGTCTGTTTACGGTTAGTTAACAACACAGTGTCACTGATATATGTTTTTTTAATGTTCATTAGACATATTTTTGGGTTATTTTGGTATTTTAATAAAACAATTCTGATTAATAACGTTATATTTGTTGTTAGCGGGTGTGAATGAATGACGACACGTGTAGTGCGGAGCCGGCGCGCACTGAAAAGATGGATATCGCCCTAAAAAGCCCTACAAAATTTCTATATTGAAATAGTGTAAGAATTTATTTTTACATTTAATATCAACGAATTGTAATCGCTTAAAGCGGTCGTTTTTGTGGTTGTTCTCGAGTAATTCGTTTCCTCAAGCTAACGTTAGCGAGGAAGTGCGTGTCTAGCGCGAGCGGGGAGAACTGGCTCAAACAGCCCTAGAGTGACAGTCCGCCGCATTTCATCATTAATTTTCTGCGTTTCTTTGCCAATAAAGGCTGCATTGCAGGAATGTACTGGAAAGCCACATGACACCAATGCGCTGACGGCTCAATTTGAATAGTAGTCGCTGTTTGTTGTCACAGAGCTTAAAATTTTAATCAAAGCGTTGCCTTCTCGGGCTTGTAAAACAAAGTGGCCCGATTGACTTTGATCACTGTTTTTTTTTAGTGCTACATATTGTGACTTTGAACGTGTTGGCTTGATTGTTGTAGCCAAAAAGCTATCGGTTTTAGTTAATGCATAAGCAGTTGCCATATGGTGTATAGATGTATTTTAAAGAGTTTCTGTCTGTTCTCGATGCGCCCCCTTTTTTGTGCAGTGAAAGAGTTTTCTAGAGACCTTCAGCTCTGCTATATGCAAAAAATAAAACAGAAAAAAAGTACTGCTTTACTATGTAATGGACATATGTCCAAATTCTGGCCCCTCTGCAGTGAAATTGTTGCGTAACACGGGAACCTTCCCACTTTCTCCTCTTTTTTTTTTTTTTTTTCAGGAATGAGCTACCATTCACCCACCGTGTCTGTTGCACAATGGATGTCCGCTCTGTCTGCCTAATTGCCCAAGCCAAAACAAACTGTAACAGATCCAGTCTCTTCAGAGGATAGCAATAGGCCCTCACTCCACCCTCTCCCTTAACGTTACACATCAGTTTAGAGCAGAGCAGTGCAGATTCTCTCTAGTGTCTGGATTGCTTTGATTTGCTGGTTTAGCGAAGGGGCGAAGGTAGGTCTGAGGCAGAAAAAAGATTTAGAAAAACTATTACCTCAATTATCTGGGGATTAAAATATCCAGTGTGCTGCTGCTTGAATTATTTATACTTATTTGGTTCTGTTCCCTGTAAGATTGTGAAGTTTTTGTTTATTTTCCGTATAACTTGAAAACCATCTACGCACAATGGTGTCGACAACTCTGGCCACGGTAACGATTTTGACCACCCTTGCCACTCAAGTGGCTCTGACAGATTACCTATGGCTCCTAATCGTAGGCTTTATCATAGCCTTTGTCTTGGCCTTTTCGGTGGGTGCTAATGACGTTGCCAACTCATTTGGTACAGCAGTGGGATCAGGTGTAGTTACCCTTAAGCAGGCCTGTATTCTTGCTACTGTCTTTGAGACACTGGGCTCTGTGCTGCTTGGAGCCAGAGTCAGCGAGACCATCCGCAGTGGCATAATCGACGTGAACATGTACAATGGCACAGAGCACGTGTTGATGGCTGGATCAGTCAGCGCTATGTTTGGTAAGTAGTTTATGAAGCTTACTACTCATTTGTTATATATTAATGATTTTTTTTTTAATATGAAAAATTGAGGTTTCTCTTAAGTTCTTCATTTCACTACCCTTCAGGCTCTGCTGTTTGGCAGTTGTTTGCTTCTTTTCTGAAGCTTCCTATTTCTGGCACCCATTGCATTGTGGGAGCTACCATTGGCTTTTCACTGGTCGCCAAAGGTCAGCAGGGCGTCAAATGGCTGGAGCTTCTTAGAATTGGTGAGTCAGCTGCATTCACATCCATTTGTAGTTGCACGTGTCTGATTATTCTGGTTGTCAAGAAACTGGATATGTTTGTTTCCTAAGGTGTCATTGTTCTTTGTTCACTTACAGTTGCTTCTTGGTTCCTTTCACCTGTCCTCTCTGGCATCATGTCTGCCGTTCTTTTCTACTTTGTTCGCATGTTCATCCTGCAAAAGGTAAATAAAATGATCTTATCTTTAAACTTAGTTTTCTTTGAATGTAGAAGAATATTATATAAGGTCATGCCAAAGCTGGGTGTTGGCTAAGAGTCTGTACTTTGTCCTTTGCAGAAAGATCCAGTGCCCAATGGTCTGAGGGCCCTGCCTTTCTTCTACGCTGTTACAATGGGAATCAACCTGTTCTCCATCATGTTTACTGGAGCACCGAGTGAGTATCGCTCTATGTCTGCCTTTTGCATGCCCATTAACACCCTAAGCAGATGCCCAGACTCTGCCAGAGACAGTGCTTACAGCAAAGCAATGTTTAACCAGTGGGCTCTGGAGAACTCAGTGGAGCACTCATGACATGGACATGTGCCTGTATTCATGACCTCAGTCAGTGTTCTTTCCTTCTCCATCATAGGAGAGAAAAAAAAAAACTGTGGAATAAAGAATTCATGCCCATCAAAAAGAACCGTCAGCCACAGTAGAGAAAGCGCCATGTTTTTGAGTGCCGTTAACTGTTGAGCTCTAAATACTTTTGCCTTTTGAATTTGAAAACATATTAAATGAGCAACCTTTGCTCCTTTTTGTTTTCTCTTACCCACAGGGCTCAACAATTCAAGAAGTCAACTGGCCTGGGCCGTTAAATGAAGGCTTCAGGCCAGAGTATGACGCAATATGCACCCTCGGAGTGTGTAGACGTGCACTCCCAGGCAGGTGCGCTTTATGTAGGCACAGCAAGGTGCAGCATACACACATTCACATAGCAACACACATACCTTCTGTCTTAATGCGCTATGTAGGGCTTCAGGGAATTATATATATATATATATATATATATATATATATATAATTAGTAGTATCTGGACAGTGTATAGTTATGCAAGTTAGTTATGGGAAGTCATTGTGTTTTGAATAAAGTTCTTAAATTGAGTAATTTAAATATTAAAGTAAGATTTAAAGTAACCTTTTGACTTGATGTTAAATGCTCATTCCTTTCAGATAATGTGTAGTGGTTTTAATATGACACACTGAGCACAGTTTCTAATGATTTTAAAGATTAATAGTCTCCCAAAATTAAAAGGCAATCCTCTAGAGCCCATTTAATCATTCCTGTGTCACTTCAGGACTCTTGAATCAATCAGAATGAGGTTTCTCTTCAGCCAAATTCATCAGCTGACACACACGTCCTGTGAGTCGTTTCAGCACACCAGGTCAAGAACATGTATCCTCTCACAATTTCCCATACCAATTCAGGTCAACATAGTTGGCCATAGCCAAAACATCTTAACATAAGCTTATCCTGATCTTTGACCACACTTAGCGACATTGTCATGTCATCTGATGTTGGATTAGCTTTAAAGGAACCACATCACCAGACATAGTCACTTCACTCCTCCCACTCTCAGCCTGTTTAAGGCAGTTCACTCAGGTTCAGTTAATCCAGAGAGTCTCCCAGGACAGGACAATACCAGCACTTGCCAGGGGGGTTGAGAGGCATGTGGCATGCCATGAATTGTTGATCGACCTCCTTTGTCTTCTGAAGGGAACTGAACACAGGCACACATGCCCTATAAAATTTCAGTCAGTATATAACTAGGTGGAGTTTCCTTGAAGCAGTGTGTCTGCAGTGGTACTTGGAACACCTTGTTTTTCTGGTTTTGTTTTAACCGTTTGTGCAGTATGAGGGTGACGACACATTCCAACTCTCATACTATACAAAAAGTTTAGTCCATTCAATCTACTTTGGCATGTGATATGTAAGTGTTATATGCTCATCAAGTCAGGGATCTGTTTCTAATAACCCCCTTTCTCAAACATGGTGCCTCTCAACACTTTAATCATGTGCTTTAACCCACCCACACCCCCAGTTTCAGCACACAGACGTACTTTCATTTAGCAACTACAGTGCCTGGAAAGTTCTCCCCATGCAAAATACAGATGACACATAAGCCCTCTTTCTCTTTTTAATGCCAGCAGCCCTCAGCATTTGAGACCTGAATAGGTAAACAATTATTTGTTTGTTCTCCTCTCTACTCTGTTTAGTTAGTCAACTAGTATTCAAAATAACTTCTCTTAATAAACAACATGACTTTTATGCAGATTGTATACTAGTTGCCAGAAGTCAAAGCTAGTCTGCAGATTTTGGGCAGGCATAGTTGACACATTTCCCAGAAAAACACAAACACGACTTCAGACTTCAGACTGTGATTCTATGCAGTCAGAGGAGATCAAACTTGTTTAACATTTTGAGCTGATTTTAGAATACATTTTCATTTGTCATGCGTCTCCTAACAGCGAGGCACATGTTTCTGCATTAGTTTGTTGCTTTCACGACTTTTGATAGAATAGTAGTGCGTGAACCTCAGTTACTGTATTATGCCCAAGCGGCAACCTCTCTTGAAACCAACACAGAAGTGACTTAAACTGTAATTCGTCAACTGGCCGCTAGAGGCAGTCTGCAAAAGGGAGTCAATCCCATAGACTCCCCATGTTAAAATTCCCAACTTTACAGCAGAAAAAAAAAATGTTTACAGCCTGGTTCAAAAAATGAAATGCTTGGCCAGCAACCAGCTCCACCCACAACCCGCCTTTTTGCCCATTTTCGATTATCCGGGAGTGACGCGCAGCCAAGATGGCGATCTCCGCGCACTTTAAGCTTCAAAAATGCTCTTCAGAAACCTACGGGTGACGAAGTTATATAGTGTATTCCAGCCTTGTATTACTCATATTCCTAATTTAAGAATAAGGAACATGATGATTGGCTACACCCTCCCGCTCCCAGTACTTCAATGCTTGTTTTCCGGTCTGCTTCCCCCTTTGGAAAAACAGACAGTGGTGTGTTTTGGTTTCCCTGGGGATATAAAGCAAACACGAAAGGCAGCAATAACAGACTTGTGGATTTGAAACGGAATGTTTTTATATTTGGCCAGACTTATTCAGCAGGACTCAACACAGTTTACAGTGTCAAAAAGAACGTTTTGTTTAAAGTGCCGAATCATTTGTGGGTGCTAGACTTGGTGGCAGGGGTCAAAAAACTAGATGTGTCTCAACAGACACCAAACAACATTCTGGTAGTGCTACAAAGGTAGAATGTTATGACACCATAAAAGTTTATTTCATGATGTCAGTTAATTATCAAAAAATGCTTGGAACTTTTGGAACAGACATGAGGCAGTGAAAGACCACAAATGGCATAAATACCAGTGCCCAGCCCACAATGACTCATAAACCATCATCCCGTCACCAGGATGAGGTATAGTGCTGAATGTGTCTGGAAAAACAACTCATGTTATTGTGTAATAAAGGCCATGGGATAACACATTTTATTGTGAGGTGAAGCAGGAAATGAAGCCACTTCCATTCATTCATCCCACTGCATGTTTGTGGTCTGGCTGCTCCCCTTTTGTGGGGTAGTGTTTATCAGACTACGTTGATGTGAGCATGAATGCATTCCCTGCCTAACTCGCATGCACTGGGCTGCATTTTTCACACCATGAGCAGGAATTATGCCAGACTGCCATACTTGATAACTGGGCCCCATTCTTTGGCCTTTCTCTTATTTTCATCATTCACCCCCTCACCTCCTCTGGCCACACCTGTTCTGTCCCTTTAGATGCTGCTTCTAGGGATGTAACGATTAACCGCGAGCCGGTTGAAAATCGATTCATATATGTGACGATACAAATCGGTTGAGATGCTAAACAAATCACGATTCAATTAGGGGTAGGAGTTTATATGAATGTATGTCTGAGGGGAACTTACTGTCTTTAGAAAAATTTTGATGGTATTTTTTCTTCTCCTCTTGCCTCTGTATAATGCATATTAAAGTTCTTAAGTGCAGCGCTGCTTTGTTTACAGCGGAAACCAAGGAAGCGCCACCTGCGCTTAGTTTCATTTCATGCAGATATTTTTTATGTATACAATAGTTTCACAAAACTGAAGTCATACCATTCTGTTTTTGCTTCAAATTTCGAAATTATACAATCTAATTTAGATTATTAACTGCTCATGTTGCATGTATGCAGCATCTTGCCTCTCATTTTAAATGGAAAGAGCACAGACAAAGCCTTATTTTGTTTATATGAAGAGATTTCTTTTATTTGTGTTACTTGGTTGATTTGGAGCTTGTTTTAAAATTTCAATTCAGTTTTATTTACATTTACATTATTTACATTTTGTTATTTAGCAGAGGCTTTTATCCAAAGCGACTTACAAATGAGGAGAATAGAAGCAATCAAAACCAACAAAAGAGCAATAATATGCAAGTGCTATATTAGTATATTATTATAGTGTTATATTTCAGTTTCACAAAGAAACATGCTGCATTTTGTCCAAGCAATAATAAAAGGACATGTTTAATTTATAATTTGTCTTAAATCTAATTTTGAGGGGGGGAAAAAATAACTTGAATCGAATCGTGAACTCAAAATCGTGAGTTGAGTGAATCGTTATTCCCTAGCTGCTAAGTCATTTGGGTGTTGGGAAAGTTCAGCTGTTCCTCCCTCACATACCTCAGCGCTCTATTCAAAGAATGTGGTGCTCCTTGTGTCTTGTCTTCTGAGATTGAACTAAAGTTGCATAACCAAAGCACGCAGTGGCGTAGCATGCCCTGCAGTGTCCTGCTGTAGTACGTGCATGTGGCAAGGCACGGGAGTTTATGCCCCACTGCTCCCTGTCCTCTTATCTCTCAACCTCTCTTTTTATTTTTCACAGCCGTACTCCAATAAAGCCATTTTTTCAGTTTCATTTGGGCAAAGTCTTGCTCTGAATATTTCCAGTTTCTTTTTTTTTTTTTTCACCCTTTTTTGGTCTTATGAACCTGTGCTGACACACTTCATTGTCTGTCTGTGGTTTTGGACCCTGTGGGGAATTCGTAAATGGCCGACTTGCTCATCCAGCAATCTTCCTTGAGCATGCAGCACGCATTCTTCATCACCGCAGCTAACACCGCAGTCTTGGCTGAGATATAACCTTTCGGCAGGAGTGGTCACACTTTTTTTTCCCCACACGTCCTCCCAGAGAGGTGGGGGTGATATCTTGCTGCAATAGCCTTTTAAGGTACCCGAACTTGCTGACCATATGGTACAGCGGCCTTGTGCGCTGTCTTGTCACTGCAACATTTTCCTGCTGTTCACATCTCACCTGAAGTGTTACGTAAGATGATAGGCCCTGTGCTTACATTCTGTATGTGACCAAGATATTTGACACTTGGTTGCAGTGGTTGTTTTGGCTTGCGTTTCTATGGACTCCTAAATAAGTAGAGCAAGTAAAAAAAATTTTTTTTATTATTATTATATATATATTTTTTTTATATAAATGCTCTTCACAATAGTCTTCTAACTGAAAATGATAAATGGGAGCTGCTGGTCTACATATTATTCTCTGAATGTGCACTTCTTTTCCTCAAAGGGAGTGCAAGCAACTTTTGGGTGAAGTAAATCCATTTATGTCTTAATGTTTAACTCCAACACCATTACTAACAACCAGGTGTCCACAATGTCCTGTTCATTCCCTAATGCTGTTTGTTGATGGTAGCACATGCTGCCTGTTGTCTCAAAAGCACCTTTCCTTTCTTCCCCTCCTCCCCCTCGATATCCCTTTCCTCCTGTGAATGATGGGACTGCAGTGCTGGGCTTTGATGAACTGCCCTGGTGGGGAGTGCTGCTCACTTCCGTCGGCTTTGCCTTCGTCATCGGTATCATCGTTTGGTTTGTTGTCTGCCCTCGGCTCAAGAAGAAGATTGAATGTAAGTATCTGTCTTTAGTCTGTGTTGATTTTAACAATGTAAACCATAACATTTATGTAATCATTAGCAATAGAACTATGAGTCCTATCCAGTTGCACAGTGTTATTTCCAGAGCACAACTGGGTAGCATAACCGTTGCCAAATAGACTATTGAAAGAAAGATAAACGGGTTGGGTGCCTCAAGGGTTTGTGTTAGGCCCATTAGGTTTTTTTTTTTTTTGCATTGTACTTAAAGATTTAACAATACATCAACTATTTTATATCATTATTTTATTTATTTATTTATTCATTAGTGTTGTCATGGTACCAAAATTTCTGTATTCAGTACCAATTTCGGTACCAAAGCAAAACACAAAAACTAATTAAGAAATGCGTTATTTTTATTAATAGAGTTAAACACAAATAAACTGTACAAAAAACAATGCCATTCTTTATGCTTATTTAAAATTGTTTCAAGTTTTTCCACAAGTAACAAAAGTATTAAAAAAAAAAAGTAAACAAGTTTCATCCAAAAGTTTGTCATATTTCTGCTGCTGCTGAAAAACTGTAAACTGTTCTGTTTTAGGGTTTGCTGGTGTGTTTCATGATCTTCCTGCAGCTGTAAAAGGAAAATATAATATACTTAAGTAAAGCAATGGGCTGAGTCTGACCAAATGCAACATTAGATCATTGACTCCAGCTAAAATATAACTTTTCAGTAAATTACAAACGTCAGCTTTTATGATAAATTTAGATGAGATTACATATATTTTAAGACGAGTGTAAATCAAATAGATGGAAACTGTAGTATTAAAAACACTTTACAATAAGATTCCATTTGTTAGATAACATGAACTATCAATAAACAATAGTTATATAGCAATTATTCTTAGGATTAATTTCAAAATTTACTCTCTCTCTTCTCTACCACTAAGCTGGTGTGTGGTGGGTGTTCTGGCACACTATGGCTGCCGTCGCATCATCCAGGTGGATGCTGCACACTGGTGGTGGTGGTTGAGGAGACCCCCCCCCCCCCCACATTGTAAAAGCACTTTGAGTACCCAGAAAAGCGCTATATAAATGTAACAAATTTATTATTATTATTGTAAAGTCTATACAGGAGATAAAAATTTGACTACTTTCATTTAATCCAAATTGTTTACATATTTAATTTTAAAGGGATTTTAAAACCTGCTAGTTATCCAGCCAAGAATAGCAACTAACTAACTAGCTAAAAAAAAAAAAAAAGCCCAGAACTGCTTTTCTGACGGACTGATATGACATAGACACTGTTAACAATTTGTACATTCTCTAACATGCATGTTTTAGATTAACAATTCACTTAAAAGCCTCTGGTGTGTAAAAATAGTAAATACCGTCATGTCGTCCTGTTTTTTTTTTTACCCTAATAGTTATAGGAGCATTAAATAGTTAAAGAAACTTCATACTAATGCTCATTATATTAGCGTTAGCCACGCTTATGCTAATGATTAACTCTGCTAATAACGGCGATGTTTATTTCAATCTGACATTCAAATTAAAATATGGAATAATATTCATAACAGAAGATATAAATATTAAACTGAAACTTGCCTGCTTGAACTCTTTCATTTGATCTGGGTGTCGGTCTTTAAAGTGTTGTTAGTTTGTGTTTCCTCCTTTTGATGTCACCACGTCTCAGTGCTTTTATGAAGAGAGCGCATTTGCGCACCTCTCGGATAGCGCATCAAGAACCGGGTTGACCGGGTACTCTACCACCGGTACTTACAAAAACCTGGTAATATGACGTTTTCATTTTTTTAGTACCGACTTGGTACCGAAGTACTGGGTCTTTTGACAACACTAATATATTATTTTATAATGTATAATATAATATAATAAAATCACACACAGTTTATATTTTTAGACCCTATTCAAGTCTGGACAGCAATCTGTGGACATGCAAGATTTATTAGCCTTAGGCCAAGCACCAGGTGTTCACTGGGATTGAGGATAATACCCTGCAGATTAAAGATGCTGGCAGTGGACACCAGTTTTAATCATACTCTTTAAAGGAATATTCTGGATTCAATACAAATTAAGCTTTGTCAACTCTATATGGGGTTTTCTTTGTGTAAATTATCCTTTTCCTGTATCCTTCCACATGCCATGCAAAGTACTGGGTTTATTTGGTTACAGTTGTGAAATGTAGTAAAAAGTATTTTAACAGCCTCATCTCGGTTCACGGTAACAGAAGTTTAATGGAAAGCATATGTTTTATAATCCTCAAATCACATGACAGACAAAAACACACAATATTCTAACAAACTGTACTTTCAAGAAATACCAGCTTTAGGTTAGGCTGGTCTCTTTGTTGTAATACAGTTCTTTAACACAAACAAAACAAGTCATCTTGTCTTTATCTAAAGCTGTATAGTCCGGCTGTGCACCGACAGCCTAATTGGGTCAGAGTGATCCAATAATTGATCTTTGGCTAGTGAACTTGAATAGCCGTGGTCCAGCTGAGGTGTTGACGGAAGTAGCTCAGGCTCATTGAGCTAAGGTACATGACTACGGTTTGATGTGGCTTTTGCTACTAAAATTTAATGCATGTGCTTTGACACCTATGAGCAGATCAGTGGACGATGGACCGAGTTATGTCAGGCTGTCCTTGAAATGTAGGGTTATAGTGACAATTTAAGCAAACAGAGTTTGCCTCTGAAAGTTTATAGAATCAAGTGTTCATGTGATGGCCATGTGAACTGCCAGTGATTTAAAGTGCTTACCCGCCTTTTGTACTTTGATCAGATTCACCGTTACTCAACTAATTAGGGTTCTCAATTTAATGTTTATACAGTTATTTGAGAAAATAGTAAATTTATGCATTCAATTAAACAATTGACCCATATGTTAAATTAAATGATAGGGAAACTTCATTTTTGGCTGTTTTTAGCAAATTTCATATTTTTTAAATATTGATGGGTACAAGTTTAGTAGTTTACATGTTTATTATAATATTAAAATTGGTTCAAAGGGATTGCTTGGGGTTAGAAAGAAGAAAACAAAATAAAATTGAATTAAAATGGGTAAAATTATATAAACAAGTTGTGCATTAAAGTAATGAATATAAAAATAGCGAGTAGAAAAATGTCATGGAATCAGTCTTCATTCAGTATATGAGGATGATCATATTTGGGGGTCCGTGGCAACTAAAATATTGAAAGCCCCTGTATTATAATAAAAATTAAGTAGATTTTTTATTTTTATTTTTTTTTCTGCGTAATCTGTCCAGATTTAATGTACTCGTCTGTTACTTTTTTTTAATTTGCTAGCAAGCTTGGAGCTGACCGTCTATCTTATTTGACATACAGGTAAAGTAAAGTCTTCCAGTCCCTCTGAGAGTCCTCTGATGGAGAAGAGGGAGCTGCATGAAGCTCACAGTCCCATCCTGAAACCTGTCCCTGAGGAGTCCAGTGCCATGCCCTCTCTCACCCCCTTGGCCCCTCCTCTTTCTGAGGAGCGCAGGGTCACCTTTGACATTGGAGATTCAGATGACGCAGATCAGAAGGACTGCAAAGAGTCAGAGACGGGCAGTGGTGAGTCTGTAGGGCCTCACATGCCATGTCAATCATGACACGTTTACTGTTTTTGTCGAAGATCGATCATGTAACTTGATTCTGTTTTCAGCAGCTCCGAAGACTGGCCATGTTCATTTCACCAACGGCCCCGCTCACATTCCTAGCAATGGTTACTCTCAGTACCACACAGTTCACAAGGACTCCGGCCTGTACAAGGACCTGCTGCACAAACTCCATCTGGCAAAAGTGGGAGACTGCATGGGGGAGGGTGGGGACCGGCCCATCCGCCGCAACAACAGCTACACCTCCTACACCATGGCCATCATCGGCATGCACGGAGACTTCAAGCCCAAAGAAGGTGACTTCCGTGCTTCTGAAGATGGAGACAAGGAAAAAGCCAACACTCAGGAGAGGAAGCGCATCCGCATGGACAGCTACACGAGTTACTGCAACGCAGTGGCAGAGAGTGGTGCACCTGAAGGTCTCGGTGATGGTGAGGTTGCTTTGGAGATTGCCAACGATGATGCTGGGAGCAGCCGTAGTTCTTTGGACGAGGATAGAGCTGATGCTGACAGACCTGAAGTGTCAATGCTCTTCCAGTTCTTGCAAATTCTCACTGCCTGTTTTGGTTCCTTTGCTCACGGAGGAAATGATGTCAGGTAATGCAAATGCAATGAACTGCATGGTGCTCTAAATAGATTTAAGAGTGCATTATAATCTTAAGCACTTCAAGCAATTTAACTAGTTCTCTTTTGCATTCAGTAACGCAATTGGTCCGCTGGTTGCCCTGTGGCTGGTCTATGAGAGTGGGTCCGTTACATCACATGCACCAACTCCAATCTGGTTGCTGCTGTATGGAGGAGTGGGCATCTGTGTCGGTTTGTGGGTCTGGGGCCGTAGAGTCATCCAAACCATGGGCAAGGACCTGACCCCCATCACCCCGTCTAGGTATAAACACAGCCATGTTGTCACATCAGAAAGCACCTGCTGTACAGAACACAACCTCCCAACTGGTAGACTTCCCTAAACAATGCTTTGTTTAATTTCAGTGGTTTCAGCATTGAGCTCGCCTCAGCCGTCACTGTTGTGGTTGCTTCCAACATTGGTCTTCCAGTTTCTACCACTCACTGCAAGGTAAGATGAGCCTGTATGCAAAACAAACCAATGCAAATCAAGTCCTACACGGAGGCTATTTGAATGAAGCTTGATGTTGAGGGTGTATTATATTTAATTTTTTTTTTTTGTTTGCTTTCAGGTCGGGTCAGTGGTGGCTGTTGGTTGGATGCGCTCCAGAAAGGCAGTGGACTGGCGACTGTTCAGAAACATCTTCATGGCCTGGTTTGTCACTGTACCCATTTCTGGCCTCATCAGCGCGGCCATCATGGCCCTATTCACCTACGTCATTCTGTGAGGCCTTGAAAGTCCGCTCTGCCTCCCTCTCTGCTCACGAGGAGCCCCCACCTGCAACCAGGATCCCCAGAGAGAGGTGGAGGGCATATCTCTACCTTCTCTGTCTCTCTCTACCTTTCTCCCCTCCGTCATCCTCGTGATGAGTGGGGATGAAAAAGGCCCCTTTCGATAGAGCCTGTGATTCTTGGCTGCATTATTTTTAGCCTGTATTGATGATTTGTGTGCATTGCACCAGGTCACATTCCATAGGCCAGAGAAGAAAATGTCTTCAAAACTAAAATGGTTGCCATTTAAATTCCCTCTTGTACATATGTCAAATCACCTTGTTTTTTATGTAATTATGTACAGAACTAAAGGTTTTTTTTTTTTTTTTTAAAGGTAAATGATCAATTACAATGCAGTATTAGCCTTCATTTGACATGCATTTTTCATTTTAGTTTCTCAGAGAAGTGGTGTTTTGATGCGAAGAATTCTGGGAAGAGGAATTGAGTTGCATTTTCCTTCTTATGCATTCAGTATGTGTTCATTTTCCACTTTTTCTCAAGCAGGCCTAACTAAACTCAAATAGAGCCTTACGACACCCACATTTTTAGCAGAGTCTTATGAGGGTTGATTAGCAAAGTAAATTGGTTGCTCACATCATGTTCCTTAATACAATTTCAGTGTCCTTTTCCAGATGTCTTTTAGTTCTTTTGTAGGTTACACTACAAAACAGGCCATACAAAACATAACAGTTGTTCTGTTATCATTCTTTTAGTCCTCTTTTGTTCAATGGTTTGCAGAATATCAGATTTGTTTTACACCACTGTAATTGAGCTGTTAATATTTGCTCTGCTTTGCCCAGCGTCGAATAACAACTATAACGGACCCACTTCTGCTTGGAGATGCAGTTAAACATCTCAGCAGCAACTGCAAAGATTCAAGCTTTTCCTTAAAGCACAGAAGCGCTCTGCTGTAGTTAGTATGCTCTTGGCGACTCCCGTAAATGCAGCGCGTCCCCAAATGTTTGCTGTAGACAATTGAACTCCATACGGTGGATTATGGCCCATTGTGCTCGGTTGCCAAGGGTCGCTGTTGTTGCATACGGATGAAGTGTTACTAGGATACCCAAACTCTTATTTTACCAGTGTAATACTGGTCAGGGTTACTCCAGCGGCCGAAAGATCATAAGTTAATTATTAAAAATATCCCCCTGCCAAAATGAATTTGGCAATCATTTGTTTTTAGTCAAAAAATATAACCTGATGAGCCTCTTCCCTTTTAGAGTATTACAGTAATGCTTTGCTGTGACGCTTGACATCAGAAACAGTGAATCAGACTCAATGGAGTGAAGTTTATGCTGGATGTGAGACCATTGGCGTTCCTGTAAAACTTGATGGATGGTGTAACTCATCTGCTCCAGCCTTCAAAGACCTGCCTCTGTAGTTCTTTTGAGGAATGTATACCAATACAAACAGTATATGTGTATATATTTTACAAAGGGTTGCTATCGTATCCCCTACAGCAACACAATTGACTTACCGTATTTATTAGATAGGTGTGGGACAGTGGTGTTAAATTATGGTTTGGACTGAAGGCAGCAGTAACTTCATCTGCACTGCTGTGATTTGGTTATAACTTAACACATTCAGACCTTACATAGTTGCTGTAGTTGCCTTAAGGATGTATCTCTTTGTTTTTTTTTTTTGTTTTAACCAAAGAGAAAAAAGGTGGAGTGTTTTGTTGTCCACTGGACTTTGGGGATGAAAGAATAAATGTCTTTTCCAGTATCCAGTCTTTGCCTGTTGATTTTCAAAGGAAGAAATATTTCTTGTTCTTTCTTATTACTTAAGAAATTATATTTATTATAATTCTAACATTAGAGAGAGAGTAAAATAAATATCTATTTCTACAGTATCATATATAGTTTATTAATATTTCTATTAGATGCCTGATTTCAAATAAAGTGTTCAATTTCATTTCATTTTAATTATATTTCTGGTTTAAAAAGGTGAAACTGTTCATATTTTGGCCATTAAAATAATGCTCGTATCAGACGAGACATGCATTTAGCTACAAAACTATGAACATTTCCCTCAATTATAAAAGGCGTTTCTTGAGAGTTTAAGAGTCTTCTTCTATATGCAGTAAAACAGCTTGTCCTCATCAGGTTGTGGGACTTGGGGACGGGCAATGATGCATCTTTGGTCCAAAAATAAGCTGGGACAATGCAGATGATATAAATAAAGCTCAAATGAGCACCCAAGGACTGTAGACGGCGCTGGCCTGGATAACCGTCCTAGATATGTTCTAACTACCTACATCTGCTACTCAGACTGTTGCTTCTAAGAAGCCATGTAATCATCTGTTATTACACCCACCTCCAGCCTAGCATTAATATGAACTCTGGACTCCCGCCAGTGTTTACAGTCTTTATTTGGAAAAAAAAAAAAAGCAGCCATCACAAATTGTGTGAAAGGTCACCATGCATGTTTTTTTGTCCAGGTGGTACATACAGTAGGTTAAAAATTTTGCAGTATGCTTTATAAAACAAGGCATTTAGATTTTAAAGATGTTAGATGGATTCCACACAGCTGCTTCACACGGTCTTAAGAATTGTAATATACATCGTATTCTTCATCACTGAAATCCTCTAGAAAGAAAGGTCACATTAATATAAATAAATTAAAAAAATATATTAATTATAATATATAATAATTTTGAATTATATAATTTGTATTTATTTTGTAAAAAAAAAATATATATATATATATTATTTATTTTATACAGTTTTATACAATAACTCACCAGTACTTTTCACATCCTCTTCAACCTGCTCACTGTGTTCTGGAAAACAACAAAACACAATAGTTAAGGACAAGGAGACTATAAAATGTGTGGTCAATTGTCAAAATGCTATTATAATTGCAGGAGTTTAAAAAAAAGTCAGCCATTCAATTTCAAGAGAAACACCACCCCACGCATTTTAGACTACTAACTGTTTTCCTCTTTAATAATGGATACAAATAATGTAATGTGAAGCGTTTACCTGTGTTCTGTTGAGAGGCTGTGCAATAAGAGACACGTGTTACATAACTTTACATAAGTCAGGGAAATACTACAGCAATACAACCACTGTATAAAGACTCATCGTCTTATATAATATTAGTATTGTCTGAGATAATCATAGAAATCATATAACATAAAGGAAACATTGTCCTCGTGTTTTTGTTTGCACTATACTGTAATTTAAAAGAATTGACTTACTGTCGTCCTCAGAGTCTGAATCTGAATAAACAGAATTACACAACACAAGCTGCGGTCAGTCCACATGATCTGTTTTCAAAGGCCAGTCTGCATTGTGAGTGACGGACTGTCGCCCTCGCGTGGTGATGAATGGAATCACACCGAGATACACCTACCTATGGGCGCGTCACTTCCGGTGTTGGCTCCTACGTCAAAGCAAACATTGCATAAGAGACGCAGAGAATTCGTCACGTGTGGCTCAGTACAAGAACAATTTGTTTCCACAAAAAAAAACACTAGTTTTTAAACACATGAAATGTTTGCATCCCCCAATAATATGGTAAATTCGGCCTGTTTCACCAAAGATGTCATGGCCTTTCAACAATTAAAATCATATAACAATTACATAATTTTGACACAATATGAAATTTGATCTCCAGAAACATTTTTCCTACATTTTGCACAAAACATTGTAAACATCACATAACATTATCACAAAATAAAACAGCTTGACATATTAACGTTGGACAATAAACAGTGTCTCTAATTATTTAGAAATTAATTTTCAGACTCTATTTTCAATGCATTATGTACTATGTTTATACTGAATGTGCATCTTTCTAGAAAATAAAGTTCTGGAAAAAGTCTTTGTCTTTACCTGTAGCATCTGTTAGCGCCTCTCTCTCACCATCTACAGGGTTATTCAGAGAGTATAAATAGACAAATGAATAATAATTATTAATTATTATAATTCACCAATTATAATGCTAACTGCATATCATTTGCATATGCTATACTCTAACTTTATGATTGGTAACAAATATGTGTCATCTTACCATCACTATCTTCCTTCTCAAGCAATTTTTGCTCTGTAAAAATCAGTTCATGACCACAAATATGAATCAATGTTTTTCAACAATGATCCTGAGCAACAAAAGGGAGATAAATGAGACAGAGACTTCTTACCTTCTGAGTCTTCATCATCTTCCTCCTCTGTAATATATATTTTTATATTCATCAAATGCAATTCATTATTTAATATTTGTACCTATATTGTATCTATCTATCTATCTATCTATCTATCTATCTATCTATCTATCTATCTATCTATCTATCTATCTATCTATCTATCTATCTATCTATCTATCTATGTTACATATTTGCATTATCTATTATGCTCTGTACTAAATCCTTCCAGAAAACAAGATTTGGCAAAAAAAAAAAAAAAAAAAAAAAAACAAGTCATTGTGTTTACCTGTCACAGCCTTTGCCTCTCCATCTGTTAGGGTTCAGATGATTCAGATTATAACAAAACAAGACTTTTCTCACTCATATGTTGTTCCTATTTATTCTGTCAACGAGTCAGAGCATATTGAATGTGAGTAAATGGCCCTAAACACAAAATTTGATTTTGAATTCCACGTATACCTTTCACACGAGCAGCCTCATACTCCAACTCATCTGAGGAAACAGATATGAAATGACGTCGTACAGTTAATGTGAAGAGAAATATAAGCATCTGTCTGAGATATGTCATATCAGTGAGTCATTTCAGTGACCTCCAAAACCAGCAGAAGTTACGCAGAGCAAAGCAGGCTGGCATGAGAAATAACGGCCCACCTGTTTGTGGAGTCGTGCTGTTCTCTTCAAGTGCTGAGGTCAGACAAAACAGAACAGATGTTTGCTTTGCTGTTTTTCTTTTTTTCCTAAATCTTTGACTGTAATAATATGCAAAACAAGCTGAAAATAATGTTACCTCTCTCTTCTGGCAATTTAGTCCTTTCATCACATTGCAGAGATGCTGAAATCACTACAAACACAAAAATGTACAAGTATCATTTCATTTCTGTCCTATACAGTTTTTCATATTACTTCACAAGCAGATAATGTATAAAATGCTGGCTATTTGGCCATCTATTACTAATCGAGGATGAATGAAATGGTTATTAATGACTTGTCTTCATTCAATTTTTTTTTTATCTAAGAACAGATCATTCCAAAATAAAACAAATGGAAACAAATGCAATGCTTAAGAGCTATTAAACTTAATAATAATAATGCTTAATAAAAAAAAAAAAGCTGTCAAAAAAAAAAATAAAATAAAATAAAATTAAATCAAAAGATGCAAAAACATGATACGGTTGTGATGTATTATGCTATGTGCACTTTGTTTTAAATTTTCCTGAAAATACAATAAAATAAAATAATAAAATACATTTTTAATTTAATAATAGTAATAGTTAATAAAAAAAAATAAAATAAACTGTCAAAACAAACAATAAAAATGCAAAATATATTTAAACATTTTTACAAAAATGTACATATTTAAATTTATTGTAAATAAATAAATGATCTAAATAAAATTTAATTAGAAGTTGCAAAAACATGTTACGGGTGTGATTTATTATGCTATGTGTACTTTGTTTTAAATTTCCCTGAAAATAAAATAATAAAATAAATTGGAATAAATAATAATAGTTAATAAAAATAAACTGTAAAAACAAACAATAAAAATGCAATATATACGTTGTATTATGTAATATTATATATCCGTATTATACATTTGTGCACTGTTTAAAATTTCCCTGAAAATAAAAGAAAAAGAAAAGAAAAATTAATAAATATTAATAGTTAATAAAAACAAACTGTCAAAAAAAAAAGTAATATGAATGCACAATTTTAAATTTTATAGATGGCTAATAATATAAACATCATATAATAATATGAATAAAAATGTAATAATGTATTATTATTGTAATTTAAAAATAACAAGTGACAAAATGTGTGTATATATATATTATATATATATTTTCCGTTCAACACAAATAACAAACATCATATAATAATATTAATAAAAATATAACAATATAAAATAATGATATAGTTTTATTCTAATTAAAAAAATAAGAGACATTTTTGTTCAAAACTGGCATGAGAGAGAGAGAGAGAGAGAGAGAGAGAGAGAGAGAGAACATATAAATTACACAGACATCATTAAAAACGTGTGATGTTATATTGTAATCTTACCACTGTGGAAACCTGCCACTGCAACAAAGAGGATTATGGGTACACTACTTCTCATCTTGGATAAAAGAGGTGGATGCCGAACAAATTGAAACAAAGGGCTAAATGTCAGCGTGTGCATTGAATCTCACATTTGCCGGTGGGTCTTTTTATATGTTTGCTGGCATCACATGCTGTGGTGGGACAGGCCCGTCTCTGTTTACCTGCCAGCAGCTGGATGGCACATCTCGCTCGACACACAGATGTGCCATTATTTCCACACTCAAAGCCTTTCATTGTTGACTTTGTGATCAGACGTTCCTGTATTGTGGTCAGTGGTGACTGGTGTAAGAATGGGATGGATGTTAATTTGTGTTTTCAAAAGTAAAAGGTCATTTCCTGTCCAAATTGGTTTGTGTTTGGCATCTTAGTAAAGGAAATGATTGATTGTGCTCACAGATCTGATGTCACTGCTGTTGTTGTTGTTTAGTGTGATTGTAAGGGGCCGTTCACACAGAACTCAATTTTTTTCATTCCTCTGCTACTTTTCAGTTATTTTTCTATGGAAACACACACTAGACGGACATAAAACCTATGGCGCTCAAGGTAAAATAAGCTCAATTTACACATAAAAAAAGTCCCCCACCCCACCCCCACCAATTGTTTTTCAAAGTAAAAGTGCATTCTGTGTGAATGCACATTTCTAAAGCAAAGTTATTTAATCCTCAGGCACATCATATTTATATACACATACACACACACACACACACACACACACATATATATATATATATATATATATATATATACAGTATATATATGTGTGTGTGTGTGTGTGTGTGTGATATGGCTGAGGATTAAAAAATTGCTCATTTTGCACCACAGACACTATTATGGAAAAGGGTAACTGTGGGCATGGGCTACTTACATTCCCTAACACAAATAACATTTCATGCTGAAACTGAGTTGATTTGTTTTAATAGAAAATACAGATTCACTTAAGTAGTGTTTTTAAAGTAAACACTGCATAGTGAAGGTTTTTGTCCTCTGGCACGCATACTACATGTCACAACCTGTTTGCACCTGACCAGTGATCCTGCAGCTTCTGATACACAGTTTATTTCTGATATGTATGTATATATATATATATATATATATATATATATATATATATATACACTGTAAAAGTGATAAGTTGACTTAACTTAAAAAATTGAAACCCGTTGCCTTAAAATTATTAAGTAAATATTTTTTAAAAGTTAAGTGAATTTGACAATTCACTTAACTTTTTTTTTTTATTATAATTTACTTAAAAATTTTAATGCAACGGGTTTCCTCAATTTCCTCAAGTCAATTTATCACTTTTTACAGTGTGTATATATATATATATATATATGAAGAGTTCAAATGCAAAAGCCCCTAAGTGCCAGTTCTTCTAAAATTGTTATTTTTTTCAGGATCATATGTTTATGTTCAGTTATTTCACTTTAATATATATATTTTTTATTTATTTTTTTACAATTTGTACAATGTTTGTACAGTATATATAATTGAATGTGCATTTAAAAAATATATATTTTAAAAGATAACTGTTCGGCTATATAACCTTTGTAAAGCAAAGGGAATTAATGTTTCTTGTCACATTTAATCTTCACAGAAAGTGAAGTCTTTAACCAAAGGCCTATGATTAATTTTGAACTGTTTTAATTTTCCTGAATAAAATAAATAAAATAAAATAAAATGTTGTAAAGTGTATAATAAAGTGTTTAATTAGGGTTGAATCTAAACTGTGCAGGGCTCCGGCCCTCCAGGATTTCAGTTTGACACCCCTGTATTATGCTGTGTGGATTTTGCTTTAGATTTCCCAGAAAAGAAAGAATTCTGGAACAAAAACATTTTCCAGAATTTAACATAACCTCTAATTTATTTTGGAACAAATTAAGTTTAGTTCCGGGGTAGGCAACGACGGTCCTGGAGTGCTGCTGACCTGCAGACTTTAGCTCTAACCCTAATCAAACCCACCTGAACAAGCTAATCAAGGTCTTCAGAATTACCAGGGCTACAGGCAGGTGAGGTTTTATTCAGGGTTGGAGCTAAACTCTGCAGGACATCGGCACTCCAGGACCGACGTTGCCTACCCCTGGTTTAGTTGATTAAAAAACAAAATATTTTACAAATTATTATGCAGTGTTGAAATAAGATAATACGGTAATAAAATCCTTCCACAATTATTTTACTACAATCGACATAAATTCGAGCCAGTACAAGAGACACTAAATTAATGTAGCGCGACCCGAGAGGCTTTTATTTTGAACATTAGTAAACGGTGTCTTTTATTTTGATAGTCGTCTATACCTGTAATCGTCAGGCGCACTGCGCATGTCAACGGAAGTGGAAACCGGGCTGCGAGATGACCAATATTTAAACAAAACCGACATGCAATTAGGCAGCATGTCAGTGAGTGTAGAGCAGTAGTGAGGCTTTGATAGCATCGCTGCCAGATGTCGGTGTACCTGCGGCGCTTTAGGCCCCCTGCAGTGGATGTGCGGTCCACATTTACAATCCTGAAGAGAGAGAGGACGAACGCAGAGAAGCAAGGTCAGTGCTGGAAGCATGCAACATACTCGCCTGCAGTTATGGACTCAGTCTCAAGTGCGTCCCGTAGTATGTACTAGTAAGGCCTGGCTCATACAGTCTATATCAAATTACTCTCTTAAAGGTTGGTGTATCAGTTTCGACTTGCTATGTAACATTGCTTGTTGTGACTGTGTCTCAAAACCTAGCGTGTTACACTTATGGTGTCTAGGAAGGGAACTAAATGCAATGATGATGTGTTTAGTGATATTTTATCTTACACAAATATTTTGTGTACCCAGTGTTTCAGTTGGTTTAAAATTTGATGTTTTCTTTTACACATTATTGAAAGTGTCTTCTCATTTTGTTCAATATTTAATCTACAATAACCCATTAATTAGCATATTAATTGACCAAGAACTATATTAGGTCCGGTGTTATGGTTTGCAATATTTCTATGATTTGAATTCAAATATATATTAACATTTTAGCTTAACCTGATCAAAAAAAAAAAAAAAAAAATTTCAATTTTCAGATGAGATATCCTTGCATAATATAATTATATTAATAAAAGGCAGAATCATTACCAAAATAATGATTAAAAAAAATTCTGTCCATATTGACTGCGCACATCTGCAAAAAAAAAGATTCTTAAAATTATTTTAAAGCAATCACTATATGGCATACAGTTTGTCTCTAACACAGTTGACAAATTCACAGGGGAAGCTTCCTTTCCCACGTAACATCAAACTGTTGGTTAATAATTAAACTAGCAGATGTTACACTGAAGAAATGTATAAATTAATAATCCTACAGGGAAACCATTGTTTTTGTATTTTTTTGTTGACGTGAAATGTACCCTAATTTTACATAATGAGCCCTATGTTAATTCTCCATCTTGTCTAGAATGAGAAGACTTCCTGTCCTGGTCACCCTCATCTGGGTCTGCTCAGTGTTTTACACAGGCATCTTCCTGTTTGTGGGAGGCTTCCTCCTAGTCAGGCTGGAGGTCAACAGAACGAGCACCTGTGCAGACGTCTTGTCTCCAGGAGCTCAGGTGAAGGGAGATTTCTGCCTGAGCGAGCCACGCTTTCGTAGGGCAGTGGTGCTGATCATCGATGCTCTGAAGGCCGATTTCACCGCTATGATCCGGAGAACACGGCACCCAAACCGTTTGAGAACAAGCTGCCGGTGTTAGATGAGATGGCATCGTCTCACCCCTCTCATGCCAGACTTTACACCTTTCGGGCCGATCCACCCACCACTACCATGCAGAGGATCAAAGGCTTTACCACAGGTTCCCTGCCCACGTTCATTGACGTGGGGAACAACTTCGCATCCAACGCCATCCTGGAAGACAATCTAGTGCACCAGCTGGGCCAAGTGGGTGAGTGAATCTGCAACTGGGAATTTCCTTTATACCAAACCTGTCAAATTATATTTTTCTTTAAAGAAAAGGAAGACTATTTTTAGGACCACAAATTTTTTTTTTTTTTTTCACATTGTCATTATTTAAAAGCAATTTTCCATTAAATCTCAATACAGTGCAAAACCCCCACAAAACGTTTTTAAATGTTGATATAAATATGATGATTTATATAAAAACTAAACTGTATTATAGTAAAAGTTGCAAATACATGGGAAATAAAAATATGGGAATTATCAAAACTCAAAACTTAAACTTCCAGATAAATTATACTAATGAGACTCTTCTTAATTATTTATTTTTTTGGTAACACTTTACAATAAGGTTCATTAGTTAAACATTAGTTAATGTATTAACTAACATGAACTAACCATGAGCAATACATTTGTTATTGTATTTACTAATCTTCGCTAACATTAGTTAATAAAAATACAGATGTTCATTGTTAGTTCACAGTGCATTAACTAATGTTAACAAGATTTTAATAATGTATTAGTAAATGTTGAAATTAATATTAACAAAGATTCATAAACGCTGTATAAGTGCAGTTTATTATTAATGTTAAATAATGTAGTTAACTAATGAACCTTATTGTAAAGTATTACCATTTTTTAAAATAAATTCATGTTTATTCTGCGAAGACTCATTAAAATGGTCAAAATGACAGTAAATAATATACATAATTAAATGCTGTGCTTTTGAATTTTCTATTCATTAAAGAATCCTAGAAAATTCATGCATGATGAGACTTAAAAAAAAAAACTAACAAAAAAACTTACTAACCCCAATTTTTTTAAACAGTAGTTTTTGTATTTCTTTTGGATTTTTAGGCTGAAATGTGACCTGGACCTATTTTTGTGAGATTTGCCAAAGCAAAAAAAAAAATATATATTTATAGCAATATATTACCATAATCATGTTGTTTGCCAGAATGCATTATTGCAATTGACACTTGTGACTTTATACATTTCTACAAATTTATCAAATTAAATGAGTCATGTTTACATTAAAATGATCAAAGTGTAGCTTTTTTTGCTAGTGTTTGTTAATCTTATTTATTTTTATTTATATTTTCTCCTTTTTTAAAAGGCAAGAGAGTTGTTTTTATGGGGGATGACACATGGGTGAGTCTCTTCCCCAAGAAGTTCCACAGATCACTGCCCTTCCCCTCCTTCAACGTGAAGGACTTGCATACCGTTGACAACGGCATTCTCCAAAACATTTATCCTACCAGTAAGCAGAATTATTAGCACATCAATTAGGAACTTGCCTGGTTGGTTTAAGATCTCACTTTGTTTACCTTGTAAATAGCTGTACATATCTCTCATGTTTACACTGTAAACAGTGTCTGAATGAGTGGCTAAGGGTTTTTGCTTGCTTTTTTTCAGTGGAGGGGGATGACTGGGATGTGTTGATTGCTCACTTCCTGGGTGTGGATCACTGTGGGCACAGATTTGGCCCGGATCACCCTGCAATGGCTGAGAAACTCTCCCAGATGGATGGAGTTATCAGGTTAGCAGCAGTCTCATTCATCTACTGACATTCTGCCATATTTTTAGTTTTATTATGCTGTATTTTCTTGCATTATGCATTTGTTTTCCATCTGTTACTCACTGCTGACCCCAGGTCAGTGATAAAGCGTCTGAAGAACGACACCTTGTTGGTGGTGATGGGTGATCATGGAATGACAGACACTGGGGATCATGGTGGAGAGAGCCAGAAAGAGACAGATGCTGCTCTGTTTCTCTACAGTTCCTCTCCCTTATTTCCAGCACCAGGCTCCCAGGTATAAGAGACACTGTTATGATTTGTCTGTATTTAATATTTTATTACCAGTGGTGTCCAGGAAAAATTTAGCTGGCTGGCCAGATGGAGAAAAATGTGGGGTGTCACAAAATATACTGTAGTAAGGCTGTAGTCAACACTATTGGTCTGTAATTGCAAATTGTTTATTTGCCTTTTCCCCATTTTCGATGTCCTAAAATGTGGGGGAAAAAAAAAAAAAGTGACACTATGAGAGAGGAATGTTGTCTTTGGGTTATCTCTTGGCTTTTTCCATACATTTGGAGTTCAGCATCTTTGTTTGTAGGTGGAACCTGAGGTAGTACCTCAGACTGATCTGGTGCCCACGCTGGCACTTTTGCTGGGAGTGCCCATTCCTTATAGCAGTGTGGGCCAGGTTCTTCTTCCACTTTTTCCTCGGAATGGCTCCCGGGGTGCACCTACAGGACTCAGCCAGGCTGAGGCGCTGTGGATTAACGTCAAACAGGTTAGACGAATTTCTCTTAGTCTGTGTTTTAAGGTGCATTTGCCTGAATTGTTGTATTTCATGTTTTTTTCATTAGTACAATAATTATGATGAACTTGGCTAAATTCTGTCTGATTCTTCCATAAAGGTAAACCGCTTCTTGGAGACCTACTCTAACATGGCCAAAGACATCCCACCAGACAGTTTGTCTCGGCTGCGGGCTGACTTCTCAAACATTTCCTCCCAGTACTTGGCCGCCGTCCACAAGGGCCATCTTCCCTCTCCTGAGCTAGTCGTCTCCATGCAGAACTATCTGACTGCTGTCAGGGAGACTTGTAGAGCCTCCTGGGCCCGTTTCAATCCTTTCAAAATGGCTGCTGGGCTCTTAATCTTAGGAGTTGCCTGTATGCTCTGCTATGTACTTTCTGAGTTGTCTCACGTAGTGGTTCAGGAAGGCCTGCTGAAGTTGCCCATACTCTCAGGGTTGGCCGTGGGACTACTTGTAGCTACAGGTCAGCTGTTCTTGCAAGGATATTTGGAGCTCTCATGGTGTGTGGGAGCTGCAGCACTTTCCTCTGAGGTTTTGTTTCTATGGAGAACTCGAGGAGTTTCTCCAAAAGAGAGGTGGTCACCTTCTGGCCTCCTTACGCCGGCCCTTCTGGTGCTTTTCCTGCGCTGTGCCTCCCTACTCTCAGACAGCTATGTCATCTATGAGGGCAATGTGGTTACCTTCTTGCTCTTCACGTTGAGTATCTATGTTCCTCTCCATCTAAACTGGGATGGACTCCTGGTGCCACTTCCCCCATCAGACACCCAGAAGCAACCTCGGCTGCTCCCAACTGCGCTGCCATCCTCAGTGGTTAGACGGCAGGCCACTATCTTGTTGGCTTGGTTGGGAGTGCTGGTGGGATCGCTCTACCTATCCCTCTCCTTCCACAACTGCCGAGAGGAGCAGGGCACCTGCCAGCCCTCACCTTTCCTCTCCCCGCTTTCACGAGTACAGAACAGCCAACTGCGCAACCTCCACTATGTCCTCTCTGTTGGCTCACTGGCCTTGTGGGGGTACCTTCTACACCGATGGCTCAGACATTATGGGAACCTCAACTGTACCAGTGTGACTGTGTTTTCGGCCTGCTTCCTCATACCCCTGCCCTGTGTTTGCATGGGGTTGCACTGGGCGGTAAGTGCCACCCCAGAAGACACCTTCAGGAATTTGTCTGAACTCATCGGCCTAGCTCAAGTGTTCCTGCCTCGGGCCACTTTCTGCCTGCTGGGCCTGGGACTGCTCCTGTTGTGGGTGGACCCCATGATGGTGTTCCTCAAGTCAAGGACTCCACTGAACTCTCGAGGAACATCCCTGCCACCCCCCAAGTACCGAGCCAGTACGGGAATCAGTCCACAGGCTGAACTGCACCACCTCATACCACAGTTGTATCAGCGCATCCGACACTCGCTGGAGGACGGGGCCACGGAAAGTGGTGAAACTGACTGCAGGCCAGCCGTGGAGGCTTACGGGCTGGGTACAGTGTACTCTGCCCCATTGGTCCTGCTTTGTGGACTCCTGGGATTAGTGCTTTTGCTTCTCCATCCTGAGGGTATGGCTCTTGCCTTCCTGCTTCTCCTGCTGGAGGCTGGAGCCATTCTGCACATCCACGCCTGTAGCACCAACCTCTCCAGCCTTCACAAGCACTCCAGTAAGACGCACTCCATTGTTATCTTCACATCTTATGCCCTGCTGAGCTATTGTGACTGACTGCATCAAATCTTCCTACTTTAACCCTCCCAGATTATTTCAGTGTGCCATGGGCTCCAGTGGTTTCATGGTCTCTGGCAGCCACCCAGTTTTTCCATTCAACTGGACACCTGCCTACCTTCCCCTCCATTCAGTGGGGTGCTGCATTTGTGGGCTTTCCTCAAGGTCACACAGGCACTGCACTTCCTGCGTCATTGGTGATCCTCAACACCTTCTCCTCTCACATTATCTTTGCAGGTAACTTAACACTAGATCCAGGATACTCTCTCAACATGATTCACATTAGATTTGTTTCTGTATTGGCATTATCTTTGTTTTGAAGCTTTCTGTCCATTCTTTCTCTCCATTTCTAATGATCACTGTCTAATTTGCACATGCAGTTGGTTGTCCTCTGCTGCTGTTCTGGCCTCTGGTGTGCGAGGTGCGTGGGACCCGGTCTACACGCTCAGCAGGAGCGGAGGAGAGCGAGGATGCTGTTATGGAGATGAGACTGAGAGAGAACCCTCATAAGTTCAGCTCGGGTCTCCTGCAGCTCGCTGCACGCTACCTCTTTGTGAATGGAGCACAGGTACGTTGCATAATGCTCCCATTATGTCAGGCACAAAAATCGTGCACAACATTTTTAATTGAAACAATGTTTCTGTGACCTTTTATAGTGAAATGGTGTTCTACAGTAATCGCACTTTATTTATCTTTTTTTTTTTTTTTTTTTTTAATCATTCACCAAACTGTGTGAATTGTTCCAATAAGAAAAATGTATTTTTGTTTAGTCATGTAAGACGTGGCGTGTAGAGGCTAATGTGTTCTCATCTAATATGATTTGTGTGCTATTCTAAAATGGATTATAAATAACTTGTTTACCTTTAGGTTTTTGCGTCTGTTTGTGCTGCAGCCATCCTCAGGAGACACCTCATGGTGTGGAAAGTGTTTGCACCCAAGTGAGTCACCATCTCTAACTCATTGTTTCTTTCTCTTCTACCTCTTATCACTTTGTCTTTTTTCTTTTAAGGCATTGATAAAATGATCTAGGGCTGTGCAGATTTTCGAAATGGACTAGTTGATGGGTTGAACAATGGTGGTTGGTGTTGTTTGATAATGTTTTGTACGAAGCCCTTTATAACATTACTAAAATTCACCCACACACCACTTGCTTTTCACGCTGAGAGTTTAGTCCGCTAACTGTCACGCTTTGTAAGTAGATGTTAACCCTGAATTATGACTAAGAGTTTGACAACTCCGACTCTCACAAGAGGTAAATTTAATGTAGTGAATCATTTTGCCATCATTATAAACAAACCCACACAGGGATCCATTGTGGCATAAGTGTTGCCAGAGAAACCAGAGTAGAATCTATTGGTTTCCATCTGGTAATTACAGTAATTACATTGGCCCAGTAGTACACAACAACGAAATTAGCACAACACAACAAAATCAGTCCTATGCATTGTGTTGTGGAGATTTTGTTGTGTTGTACACTACTGGGCCACCGTAAAGACAGACTTTGACTTCAGTGTAAGTTAAAGATTTAAAAAAGCTCTTCTCATAATAACTGCATTCTAAGATATATTTTTCTTCTCGGCAGACTGATGTTTGAGGCATCGGGCTTCATTGTGGGCAGTGTGTTTGTGATACTGGGGTTCGCCATGGTTATGAGGGTGGACGTATCAGTGGGCGGGTTATTTAAGAAACTCCTCCCTCAGAACTCCAGGTAGCACTGGCTACCCTGACCACGGCCCCTTTTCCTCCCACAAACCCAATCCAGAACTCTTCAGAGATGTGCTGGTCATCCTCCTCAACTCCACTGCCAACAATACGAATGGAAACCAGATTTGTTTTGCATCTGACTTTTTCTGTTTTGGACCAAAGAGGTCTAAAGCATCTCCTCATTTTCAAGTACATGAAGTCGATTAACTGAAGATGATCTTTTATAAAAGTTATTTTAGACTGCAACAGTCATTAGGCTTTCAACAAGCTATTGAACTGTCGGCCTTTGTTGCTCTGCTGCCTTTTTGTATTGAAAAAGAGCGAGAAGATGATCTTTGTGCATGCCTTTTTACTGCCATGTTCCACAAGGTCATTATAGAGACTATTATAAGTTATTACATTGAAGGGCTACATGAACTCCACAGTGTTGCAATGGTATGAAAACGAAAACCCCTGCTGTTCAAACATTTAAAGAGCCAGTTCACATTTAATGTAAATTGTAATTTCTACCCTCATGTGGTTGCAAACCTCAAAGCAGTGATTTAGATGACCAAGCTGCTCCATACATAAGTGGATTGGGACCAGGCACAATTGTGGTCACTGCTCACATTCATTGAATGGAAAAGAGCAGCTTGGATATTCTGCTACAGTGCTGTAGCAGAATGTCCAAGCTGCTCTTCTCCAAACCTTTTTCCATTATTTTGTGTTTTACAGAAGAAAGTCACACAGGTTTGATGGGAAAATTATTATTTATTTATTTTTTTGGCTTTTGGTTGAACTGTCCCTTTAAAAGCATCAAGGGCATGCTTGAGGGTGTCATTGATTTCAGCAGTGGACTGGAACTTTTTTTTTTTAAGCTTTAACATTTTGATAACAGCTCATTCATGTTAGTATTGTCCAGTCTATTCCCTAGCAATAACCACACAAGCATCAGGGTTGAACCAATAACAATATAGTAAAATAATTTCAAGCGGTGCAGAATATAACATTCTGCACGGCTTGAAAGGTGTTTTTTTTTTTTTTTTTAAACTTAAATTCCTCACCTAGATAACAGGTCACTAGCTTTAATGGTTGCCTTGTTTGATGTTAGTGAATGAAATTTGTGTTCATTCAATTTGCATTGACTGTTATTTTTAGTTGTCATGTTTAGTTCACTAATGGATTAAATGACTTATGATCTCATTTTTGTGAGAAATGCATGGGGAAGATAATTACATCATGTGCTCAGGTTAATTTAGCCATAATGCAATAGAAGTATTCTGCTCTGCATGGTGCGCGTGTGAGGGCTGATTTTTTTTTTTTTTTTTTTTAATTTTATTTTTTTTAATTAAGCAAAATACTGTCAAGCCATACAGTGGCTTTTAATGTCTTAATGTGTGGTTGATGGTTGGATTAGCTGTGAAAAATCATTTTAATTGTCCTAAAATTGTTTTAATTCATTGATAAAAGGGAGAAAATCAATTAAATATTTTGTACAATTTGAAATGGTGGTTTGTATGTGTGTTCTAGTTTGATTTTGTTTGCTGCAACAGCTGTTGGCCTGCAGAGGGCAGCGTTTTATCTAAAAACGCCCTATGAAATCTGATTCTGCAGTCAGTAAGTGCCAGGGTAAATTCATTAAAGTGCTCTATCATTTCCATAACTAGTACTTTTTGCATAAGTGGCTATTAGGCTCAGGAATGACCAAGCAGAATTCATCTGTCTGTGATTTCTGTTCAACCGTGTTATGTGACACTTCCTCTTTAAATAAGTTAGATCTTTCTCACATTATATTTAAGGGAGTGACTTCTTTAACAACAGTCGAGACGGAGGTGTGTTTCTTTTACAGGTGTATTTCTTTTAATTGATTAATTCTTACAGAAATAATATTATTTTGGTATAAAGCACAAGAGTAATGACTGTAAATTATGTGGTGCCCCATTTTCAGAAGTAGTTATGGCAATGATATATTGGGCCCGAGGTGCTGTAACCTTCAGAAATGGAAAATATATTAATAAAAATAGCCATTTTCCAGCATAAATAGCATGGTTTCCTGAGATGACCCATTTATCAATCATCACTGTAATAAGGAAATGGCAATATCACTTTATTATAACGAACACTGAAGACAAACCTTTTAAATTAAAATGATAAATTAACATGCTTATGCACACAAGGTACACATTTTAATTGATTTTTATTTTAGTACATCAAGTGCATAATTAAATGAGAAGTGTTGCTTTGGCAATTAGCAGTAAAAACATGATTTCTATGTTTTATATAATTTCAGTTGAAGTTTTTTTTTAAAGTAATGCAGTGAGTCTCCTTTTAGAGAATTCAGGAAATTTTTTTTTTAGTAGTAATGGGCACAGAGGTCTGGCGGTAATCAGGCTCATAAGAAAAAGCTATTAACTGATAAGAAATTAAAGCCATATTCCCAAGAAAACATGCTTTGATTTAGACATTTTGAATAGCGAAGGAAAAAAGATTCATATTAAGTAAGGACACAATGAATGAAATTCCCATATTTAAAAATTGACACCATATGTATGTGTTTCTTCATAGCAGGAATGACCTATTATGTTTCTGTTTTTGATCACATTGCAGAAACGCAACAAAAACCAAACCAGGTCATTTACTTTAAAAATTGTCAGTGCGTTCCCCACCAGTTTAGTTTTGTTTGTTACACGTGATAGAAATGTAAAAAATAGAATAGAAACAAAACAAATTTTCCACTCCTACAAAACACAATTAGCCAAGCAGGTGGACACCCTTTGTGCCCTACATAAAAGTAGGAAATACCTGTCCGTCATGTTAAGAAATTACCCATGACCATCTGTGACTGGAACATAAACAAACTAATCTTACGGACTTTCCAGAGTGTCCTTTGTCCCTGAACTACAATAGATCTCATATCATAGCAGGCTCACTGCACAAACATAAAGAACAGATTCAGAACAAGGAAAGTTGAGCGACTAACCACATTTTATCAAAGAAACGACCTGCTGAGCATAACTGTAAACTTGCAAGGTCCATTTAGCAAAACAATGCTACTGTTTATCTCAGAAATGCCTTTAGCCATTTCGAATTCATTTAATATCAGACCTCAGGTACAGTCTGTGTTATGGGTGCAAAGTCTGATCGGAATATCCTGCTTATCTTAAAGGTCTATAAAATCCTGCATACCTGACAGCTAGGTATGCATGACTTCTTGAAAATGGCTCTCCCACGTAACCTAACCTGGCAGTCAAAAGGGGATTTCTGCAGTCGTGGCTTGATTCCAAGAAACAGAGGCGATCATGCCGTTGTCAGTTAGTATTTATCTTTATCGTTATCTGTTGACTAGGGTGGCCATTTCCATAATACCAAAAAGGAAGACACTTTGCAGGATTTGCGAAGCCAGGACAAAAAAATTAAAATAAGTAACCCAAAAACAAAATTTGAATGAATAAATATTTCCACTAAGGGCCAGTATTTTTCCCCCTTAAATTGATTTCCAGGTACCTTTTTTTTTTTTTTGTATGTTCTAACCTTATTAAATGTATGCATCATCTTTCATGTTAATTTATATATTTATTCAATAAATGTAATTAGAATAATAAGACGCATACCAGTCATATGAATTCACTATCAACAAAATCCAGAAGAGGCACAGAAGTGACATCTGAAGTGGCATTTAGATGTATTTGCACAGACTATTTAATGCAACTCCGAGATGAGTGCATTTACACTACAGTTACAATTACATGAATAACAAAAGGAGATTAATGTTTTAAATATAAAATATACTAAATAATGGAACTATGAAATCGTACTTTATATTTGAAACGAAGACCACCAGTAGGTCTTAATGAGTGAGTCATTGATTCCATTAATTTAAAACGGCTGATTCATTCAGAAATCAAGCAAATTACTTGCTGATTTTGGAGCTGCGTGCTATCATACTCTTTCTGCCATTAAAACATATGCCAAAAATTGATGTATACTGCAATGCAGTTTCAAATTTAGCGACTATCTTAATGAATGGCTTATTGAATCAGTGACTCACCCTATTTGCTCAAAAATGGATGAAACTGGAATGAAAGGATCACTGGTGAAATGCAGCCAGACAGTTCATACTGACAATATTATCTGAAATCACTTAATATTAAATTTAATAATAATGTTAACTTTGCTAACTTTGCTGTAACTAATGCTTTTTTTGTAATACAAAATAGCATTTAACTTCACCCAGGCCGCATACTAGTAATTGTATGGGTAAGGTTTGCACCTACGTGACACTGGAAGACATTAAAACTCATAAGCTTCAGGGCATCAGCGATAAGAATCAAACTTTTTGGAGACCTGTAGATTTCTGTGGTGAGTTTATCTTGTACGAATTCCAAACTGATCTGGCAACTGTGCAACCTAACTGCGGGAATAGGCTTTTTTTTCCCTATTGAAGGAACGTAAATTTGAGCCTCTAGTATAAACAAGCGCTTTGAGTCGTGGGCGTGCCTATACAAGGAAGATGAATCTTTTCCATTCACCATGAGCACAATGAGATGAACCTCCAAATGAACAGAATGTTTTGTTGCTAGAGCCCCTTGCAAGTTAAACAATTTTTGCCAATTACTAACCGCAAATATTTCATAACTCCCACTCTGAAGTTATAACAAGTCTGTATTTGTTGATAGAGAACAGAAAAAAAACATCTCTTTCAAATCTACATCTGTTCTCAGTGTAAATGAAAACCAACTATTGTACAACAGCAGATGATAAAAATCATATAAATACTGAATAAAGAAACTAACATGTTACATAAAACAATTATTGTATAACTGGATGAATGTTATAATGTAATATTTTGTTAGTAATACTAACCCAGTGATTTTAAGGTCAAGTGCTGTCAGCATCAAAATGATTATTTTTATTAAAAATAATGAAAATGCAGTTCATTAATGCACTTAATTCAATACAAATTTTTATGATGAGCATTTTAACATTTCTAAAATTAATTTTTTGGCTGGCCTTAAGTCAAAATTAAAAATGAAGGGAGAAAAAAAACATTTAATTTGCATGCTTGAATGAAAGAATGAATGGAGATATATATACACACACACACACACAGTGGTGTGAAAAAGTGTTGGCCCCCTTCCTGATTTTTTTTTTTTTTTTGCATGTTTGTCACACTTTAATGTTTCAGATCATCAAACAAATTTAAATATTAATCAAAGATAACACAACATGCAGTTTTTAAATGAAGTTTTTTATTATGAAGGGAAAACAAAATCCAAACCCACATGGCCCTGTGTGAAAAAGTGCTTGCCCTCTAAACCTAATAACTAGCTGTGCCACCCTTTTCAGCAACAACTGCAATCAAGCGTTTGTGATAACTGGCAATGAGTCTTTCACATCGCTGTGGAGGAATTTTGGCCCGCTCTTCTTTGCAGAATTGTTTTAATTCAGCCACATTGGAGGGCTTTCAAGCATGAATGGACTGTTTAAGGTCATGCCACAGCATTTCAATTGGATTTAAGTCCAGACTTTGATTTGGCCACTCCAAAACCTTAATTTTGTTTTTCTTGAGACATTCAGAGGTGGACTTGCTGGTGTGTTTGGAATCATTGTCCTGCTGCAGAACCCAAGTGTGCTTGAGCTTGAGGTCACAAACTGATGGCCGGACATTCTCCTTCAGGATTTTCTGATTGTGTGCAGAATTCATGGTTCCATCAATTATGGCAAGTCATTCCATCAATTATGGTAAGTCATCCAGGTCCTGAAGCTGCAAAGCAGCCCCAGACCATCACACTACCACCACCACGTTTGACTGTTGGTATGATGTTCTTTTTATGAAATGCTGTGTTGGTTTTACGCCAGATGTAACGGGACACACACCTTTCAAAAAGTTCAACTTTTGTCTCATCAGTCCACAGAATATTTGTCCAAAAGTCAGAATGATGTGTTGCTCTTTAAACATGCTTCATTTGGTCAAACATGTTCTATTTAAGTGATTTCTTGATTCAACAGGTCTGGCAGTAATCAGGCCTGGGTGTGGCTAGTGAAATTTAACTCGGCTTTCTAAAATAACGTGGTTAATCACAGTTCTTTCATGATTTAACAGGAGGGGGCAATTAATTTTTCACGTAGGGCCAGGTAGGTCTGCACAGCTTTTTTCCCTTAATAAATGAAATCATCATTTAAAAACTGCATTTTGTATTTACTTGCATTATCTTTATGTAATATTAAAATTTGTTTGATGATCTGAATCTTTTAAGCCTAAACCCGGAAGCGTATAATATTTACTTGCCGGCAACCCGCCAAAATAAAAGCTTGCTGATTTTACGTTTGAAAATTATGAAAATTTAAATTTAAATAATGATAATAAAAATATTAGCCTTTTATTTTTGTTTACTATAAAATAATTGCATTTGTATGCAATACTCCCTTTTTATTTTAAAATAAAATGGTATTATCACACTTGATTATTTAGTTCATTATTTTTAGTTAGTTATTTTATAAAAAAAAAAAAAAAAAAACGAAATAAAGTGCAATAATATTATCACTATTATTAATACATTTTTTTAGAGTTATATTTTATGGGTCAAACTACATGCCATAGCCCGTGTGAGGACCAAACCAAATCTCCAGGTTCTCATATGAGAGCCAGGCTGAAAAACTTATGTGCACGCCTGTATATAGTGCTGTCAAATGATTAATCGCGATTAATCACATCCAAAAATGTTTTTGTTTACATTATATATGTATGTGTACTGTTTACATAGTGTATATATAATACACATATACAGTATATATTTTGAAAATATTTACATGTACTGTATATACATTTAAATTTTTATATTATATATAAATATATTTAATATATAAACATTATTCTTAAATATATGCATGCATGTGTTTGTATTTATGTATACATATTTATATTAAATATACACAGTACACACACATATTATGTAAACAAAAACTTTTATTTTGGATGTGATTAATCGTTTGACAGCACTTTCCACATATGGTGCTGTAACACGCACAAAAAAAACCACTCATCGAGAAATTTTGACTAGCCTTCAATTAGTTTTGATTGTCTGTAGTTTCCTTATCACCTCCTCATCAGACAAAGCAGCTTGATTACTGTGTGATTACCTCTGGACCTGCTGAAGTTACTGCTGCCCAGGTGGAAGTGAGCCATCATATAGGAAGTGACACGGCATGTAGCTCATTCCCTGACAATCTTGAAGTAATGAGTGAAAACTGAATGCAGCTGTAGTTAGAAATCAAACTGCTTGAACTCAATAGAGGATCAAAGTCATCTGCTCCTCTCTTCACGTTTCATTAGAGCTCAAAAGATACACTCAGATTCACAGCACAGAATGAAGAACTGGCTGTGTGTGGAGCTATAGCCCTTGAGGAAGTTTTAATTGAGCAGAATTTCAGGATATGGGCAGTTTTTTTTATTTTTAAAACAGACTTTAGTTCTGCGTAATTAACACATTTCCGAGGCCTTCAGACATTTTGCTGGCTGTATTCCATATATTTAGCGTCCACATGTAGATGCACGCCTGAAACATAACACTGCAGTATTGCCAAAACACAGGAACACAGGCCATTTCTGTGCACACTTCAGCTGCTCTGAGAGAAATGTAGAATACAAATCTGTAAATGAATGGTAATTCTAACAGTAGCATAAAAATACAGGTAGTCAGCAATGCTATTAAAAAATACTAAGCAAGTTACATCATAATCTTCCAAAAGCACTTACCTGTCGGCAACAGCAGGTACATGTTCATGCAGCTTTTATGTTGGGTTACAACCAAAAACCACATGAACCCACACATTAGTAGTGCTGTCAATCAATAAACTTGTGGTTTGGTGAGAATTTGTCAGCTTTGAAATTAAAATGTTCTTTTCATAAGTGTTAATATGTTACATAAGAGTCATAAAATGGTCATTATCATAACCATAATGACTATAACTGGTATATCATCTCATCAGATATCTATATGCAAAGTGTGTTAATAATATGGTTACTCAGATACTGCAGACATTGACTGGCCAGATATATGTAGATAAGAGCAGTTACAAACCTCAGTGCGGGGCGGTTGAATATTTTATTTTTTATCCCGGACGAGCCCCCACATTTATGTTACATCTCCAAGGCAGTTAAGGGTATAAGAGACAATTTAACATAAAATAAATAAACCCCAGGTCTTTTAACCCTGGTATGCTGGTACAAAAAATCTAAGGACAAAGGAGTTACAATAAATATTATTATTATTATTATTATTTTGTTTTATTTTAAGGTAATTTAATTTTAAATTATTTGAACCCACTCATAAATCAGTGTGGACACTTGAGCAATTGTGAATTCAATCCAGATCTGCATGCACTTTTTGAAAAAGATTTAAATATTTTATTTTATTTAAGTACTTTAATTCACTCAAAAATCATTGGGGACACTTCTGATTAAAAGGCACACAAAATCTAAAAATTTGTTACTTCACACTACTATTAGCACTTTAGAATTTAAGCAACATATAATTTGTCCCAAAGCCATATGCAACCTGTTCCTTCCAGCTATGAGTGACATTGGCTAATACGACTTTACTTTCATCACGTTTGTTTCTCATGAGGCAGTGACACTGATAAGCACATATCAAAAGCCCAGAAAACATGTCGAAACTTTCCCTCCAGTTCAGATGAAGGATCTCCTGGCAGGCGCCACCATTTCCAGTTAACAAAAGAAGGTGAAAGGGCTCTTTTAATAGGGATAGATTTACAGGAAACGGTTGCCTTAAAGCATAAAGAAAGTGAAAGTTTGTGAAGAAGCATATAAAGGGCGTGCAAGCAGCGGTGAGGCACATATCTGCTGAGCACAGGTGAACGAACACATACAGAGGGACAAAATGATGTTCTCTAACGCTCTGACATTATGGACAGGTGCTGTGCTTATATTGAGCATCAGTCTATGGAGCTGCACAACTGGTGAGTCAAAATGTACAATTATTTAGCAGTATCCTTCTGCAAGAAATTTATTTGAACTTAAAAAATGTAGTGTTTTTTACAATATGCATATTCAATATACAATATTTTTTTACTTTACCTTCTGCAAATATGATCTCTTAATTTAAATGATTTTTTTTTTAGGTGAGACTGTTGATTTTGCAAATGTTTAACATTCTGTGCACTGTTTAACTATCACAGCTCAGAACGATGGGGCAGCAGATTGTTGTTTAACCACCAGCAACCGGCGCATCCCACAGAGGGTGGTGACGTCCTTCACCATTCAGACTGGTGATGGAGCCTGCAGAATTCCTGCCACTATGTAAGTCGCATTACACGCATTTCAAAATGCCTCCAAAGTGCTGAAGACTTCAAGGTGTATTTGAGTTTGCATATTTAAATATGAATGAATTTCCACAGATTTGTCACAAAGAAGGGCTTTAAGCTCTGTGCACCATTTCCAAGTGATAATAACTGGGCGAGCAAACTGATCGAATACATACTGGCAGGACCTGTACCCAAAAAACCTAAAGGTACGTGTTTGTAGGTATTTCATAATCAAGTCTTGGTACTTAAAAAAATATAAATGTACATGCATGCTTTTTAGTTCTGTTTGCATAACATAAGATTACATTTATAATACAACACCTAGCAACATCATATAACACTTCAAACACAGCATAACATTTAGTGCATAATATTTAGAAGAGATAATGTTGCAACATTTACAACATAATATAAGTCACAGTAATGTTTTGAAAATAATATGAAAACAACAACATTTAGAACAACATAACATATAACATAACATAACAGTATAATATTTAGGTAACAGCATAACATTTAGGACTCATAACAATGCAACAACAACAAACTAAAACACAACACAGTATAACATTTTGAACACAACATTGCATAACAACATTGCATAAACACATAATATAACATTTACAACACAACACAGCAACATAATAATAACACTTATAGCAAAATAACATTTAGAAGACAATGAAATGTAACAATAACACAATACCATAGTACATAATACACAACAAAAATATTATATTAACACAGTGTAACATTCAGAACACATTTTAAAACGCATAACAATTTGACATAACATAACAACAACATTAAACAACACATCACATAAAATAACATTTTGAACATAAAACAACACCACATGGAATTACATTTTAAACATTACGTAACAAAACAAATCACATAAAATAACATTTAGAACATAAACAAAACATTACATGAAACAACATTTATAACATAACATTCTTTTTTCTCTTTTCTTACAGGAAAGAAGCATAGACAACAGTAAGCCATCACAGATTATGCAGGTCCAGCCTGCTCTCACTTTACACGCATGAATGGGACTGATCCTGGAACAGATCTGATATTAATAGTAAATACTTAATAGTAAATACTCATTCTCAGGTTTGCTACATGAGTACTCTAGTGGAGCAGGTCAAGTGAATCTATTGTCATAGGAATAAGCTTTGCAAGATAATGAACTATTTTTGAAATGTGAACCCTTCCCCCACTGGTCTACATGAAGAGATTTCAAGCTAACTAATTTCTAATTTCCATCACTTGTTGAGTTTGTATTCTGTCTACTTGTATAAAGTTACTGTGTTTCCTGAGCCATTGAATAAAAATATTTTGTTTTCTATATTTTTACTTTGTATTTTGGAATATAAATAAAAGCTTTTACATTTTAAATATGACTTCTGTTTGCATGATTTTTTTTTTTTTCAAGTTACAGAAAAAAACAAGTATCTGAAATGAACAAATTATCTTAAAAATCATTCTTTCAATCAAAATAACTAAATATATATATATATTTGTCCCATAAAAAAAGGTATTGTTGCAGCAACTACAGGGATTATGTCCAGCAGATGTTCTATATCTTATGCTAATGTTCAGTGTTGGGAAGGTTACTTTGGAAATGTAATAGGTTACAGATTAAAATGTATTAAGTAGTGTAACTTTTCAATTACTTTATTAAAGTAATGTAACTGATTACATTTGATTACTTTTTGATTACTTTTCTAATGTTTTCAACTGTTAATCATTTTCAAACATGTAAACCAGGCAGGGTAAATCCAGAAGAAGTAAGTCTAATTTTTTATTTTTTATGATTATTTGCCAATCACCTTCCACAGAAGAGAGGGGCGGGGTGAGCGGAGCTGTTTTTGACAAGGGGAAAAAGGGTGTTGTTTTTCAGGACCACTGAGAGCATTTCGAGAAGACCCTAAAGAATCATACCAACTTGTGGAAAATGGGCATCCGATGTCCCCTTTGAAGCACAGCCACCACAAAATCAGACATACTTTAAAATCATTCTGAGGTTAAATACAGATTTAAAATCATAAGATATAGTTTAATAGCTATAATACTGTTTTTGAAATCAAATCTTTGCATAGCTATGACAGGAAACACTGGAATCTAACAATGCCTTAGAAAAAAAACAGTTAATCTTAAAAAAAATAAAGCATATAAACCCAAATATAAAAGCTGTTGGATAAGCATGTTATAAACTTCTGAAACACTGGTGTTTCATATTTTAGAAAAGTCACTGCAATTTATGAAAAAACTCTGAATTAAATCTGTATGTGGGAGTGTGTGTGAAAAAAATCAGCTGTAACCTCCTTTGTAATCATTAACATTTTCATAAGTAACTAATTTAATTACATATTTTTTTCTTAGTAACTGTAACTGATTACAATTACTTTTATTTTGTAATTAAATTACGTAATTCTGTTACATGTAACTAGTTACTCCCCAACACTGCTAATGTTGCTGTGATTGTAAAGAGGTCCTAACTTTCACACATGCTCTGCATCTAAAGTAACACTCAGCATACAAATTAGGAGAGTTTAAGCAGCTGAAGTGACCTTTAAAATGGTTATTTGTGTAGGAAGCATTTAACCTCTAGACTACAATCAAAGGGTATTCAAGCCTGTTTGACGTAGCTATAATCTTGTGCCACCATTGATTATATAATAGTTCTAAATAATACACCGCACACTTAAGCAGTGAATCATTTCAGTAGCCCCTCATTGCAGAACAAAGATCCAGGGGGCGGGGTTGGATCCACATCTAGGGGGTGGAGATGGGTAGGTTTAGGGGTGGGTTTAGGGATCAGGGGGTGGAGACGGGTAGGTTTAAGTAAATGTAAGGTGGGAGGAGTTGGATCCAACCACACCCCCTGGATCTTGTGTTCTGCAGTGACGACTCCATCATTTGGTCATGTCCAAACTGCAATATGAACACTTCCCCTACAGGAAAATAAAGTCATGTCAAGTCAATTTTTATCTGTTGAGATTTTCACAAAATATATTGTTTGAAACCATAAAAAGTGCAACATTTAAACAATTATATGACTTTTCTGTTGTGAATATATTGTCACATCAGCTCTATGCATGTGGTAAGTGAACACTGACTGTGTTTCATATTGCCGTCACTGTCATCTCATCAGCTGGGCGGTAATCCAGAACATTGCTCTCAGCTGTGAGATGAAAGTGCAGATGATTCCAGTTTTCTGAAGGATTAGGAGAAAGTTTTACCCCATGGACAGCAGCACTGTACACACAAACACATACAAATGTGCACAAAAATACCCAGAAACCCACAATCCAGATGCCCCAGAATTCTTTGCAGCCCTCCAGCATAGAATGCACTGATCACTGAAGTGAAAAATCACAGCAATCTGCAGAGGGCCAAACATGTGAAAAAAGACTCAGACAGATAGATCAACACTTTTTGACTTTTCAGTTTGTGTAAATCCACATGGGGTTCAGAGGATAATGTTATTATCCAGAATAATTTCACACTTGTCTAGCACAAATATGTCACTTTGTTTCATAATTACAGTGTATACGTTTTTCTTTATTTACCCCAAAAAATGAAAGTGAAATGTGACAACATGCCCCATAGGTGGGGTGCATCTGAGGGGCGTGTTGTAACATGATCATATGACAGCTTAAAATGTTATCTGATCTAATGGAAAAAACACACAAGACAAACTAAAATATTTTGTCAATGATAAAAATTATTAACTTTTTTTTTTTAAGAATTAAAAATAATCTAATTTTGGAGTTTGAAAATGAACACATTGCAACCATGCTTGGGACGGGCCCTGATCTCAAGACACAGCTATACAGTATTGTTCAAAACAATGTGGGCAAATATATGAAGAAACACATTCAGACATTCAGAAAAACACAGAGATACACTCCCCACCCTCCACACACAGCTCTCAAAGAACACAAGATCAACATCAAAGTATTACTATTTCAAAATGCAGCTCCCACATTACATCTGAATTGAGTGTTTATTCATTTCATTACAATGATCTAACTATCAATTGATACAACTACTCAAAATTCTACGTAACTGTTGCATTACTCCTGAATCATACTTTTTTATTGAAAATTATGAACAACATTACATGTTTACATTATGAAAGTGAAGCAACTGAGGACTCAGTATGTTCAGGTGTGATCGGTTTCAAGATGCCTGTTGTTGGGAGAAAAGAAAATCATATATATCTATATCATTGTTATCAGTATTTGTTATTTTTGGATGAGGCAGGCTTTAACCTGGCCAAGAGATGGAGGAGAGGTTGAGAGCCCAGCGGTTGAGAGCGGCCCAGGACAATGTTCGCTGGGGGCCTGACCACCCCCCACTGAATGTGATTTTGAGGGGCCCCATAGCAAAATCAGTGCAAAGGGCCCAGAATTCCTAGCAACGGCCCTCAGTGCAATGGCCAAACCCACAAGACAGGGTTGAAAAAAACATAGAAGAGCAGTGAGGAACTGAACTTTTCTAATATAATTTTTTATTTTTTTAAAGTTTAAAAAAAATTTTTTTTTACCTGCTGTGAGTTGATTATTTCATCAATAATTTTCAAATGTTTAATGATTCCAGTGTCTGCACTTTTCTCTCTTGTCTATTACAATGATATACGAATATGTAGAACCATATGAAAGCTGCATCATGTGTTTTGAACAACTATATTTAATGATGATAACAACTACACAGTGAAACTATGGGTCTCTTGTGTGTATGTGATCTAAAGTAATGTTCTCATGATATTTCATAATAAATGAGTATTTTGAACCAATGCTTCTGCAAATGCTTCTTTAAAGATATGAACTCAATATGCAAGGTTTTGACCATTGGACAGCCTGTGTTACAAATAATGACTGTTTTGAGTTGTTGATAAATGACATGAAGGTTCTCTTATTAGTGTAAAAATGATTGTAAAAAACTGTATTAGAAAATAATGCACACCGAGGTGGTGATGCGGCCATGATGCGAAGTGGAGTTACATCTCAGGGGTGCATTATTTTCTAAGAATTCAACAGATCAGAGTCAGTTATTCCACTTATGAATTTAAAGACATTCGTCAGGTTTTTGTCCTTAGGCTCCTGTGAGTAGGATTAATTTCTTACGCCCCTGCTAAAAAAAAACAATAGAAGCCCAATAGAAACCATCACAGATATTCCAGTGGTTTCCATTAAAATAACATTATGAACCATTAACTTTTTCCAGTAAAACCATTACAAAATTCCTTTTTGTAGTGTGTTTTGGGCATTTTCCCAATAGTATTTAACACCCCACCAATAGAATCCATCACATACCAGTAGACACCATTATAGTTTTCATTAAAACCAATACAATTCCCATTATAACCATTAAAACCATTACATTTTCTATTGTGTTTTGGGCAGGGATCTATTGTATTTTTCAGCAGGGGCATCTCATACAACACCTCCATTGCTAATTCCAATACTTTTTAGACCTAGTAATGGAGGCTTGAGCCATTTTTAATGCAGTTAATAATGAAACTACTAGACAGAGAGAGAGAGAGAGAGAGATTAAGCATGTGAATTACATGCATCTCTCAACACTATTTGGCAGCATTGTTTCTACTAATAGCCAAACTGCAAGTTCATCTTCTTCAAGAACAGCACTGTTATTAGTGAGAAATGACATATAGCTTTTAAGTTGCTTAACTTTTTTAATGATAAAATCGTCAGAGCAGCGCTAACAACACATTTCAGTGCACGTGAATGTCTCCGTGTGTGCGAGACTTCGAGAGTGTGTCTGTACTATGTGTGTGCATTTGTGAGGGAGAGAGCTTGGGAGAAATAGACCGCTTTGCTTACATAATAAAATGTAATTTTGTGACAAAAACACAGAAATAATTAGTCTTTTTTACCACATTGTTTACTATATTTATTTTCTTGATCAGTGTAATTGTGGGTTTTGGTTCTTTTGCTGACTAGGCTGAAAGATCCTCGTGAAATAACTGAAATCATTTGTTGAAGTGATCTGGACATAATGCGGTCAAGACCTGCATGGAACTAATTTTGCTGTGCGTTTTGCTGAAAATTTTAGATAATTTTCATCAGCCAATCTGATTCAAGCATTCAGCGGCCCCATAGTGTAATCATTGGTCATTAAATGTTAAACTTAAGCCCTATTTGTACGGAAATTGTTTCTCATATGGACGTCTGTGAAAATAAATTTACATATCACCTCAGTGGTAAAACTCATGGATTCGGATGGCGATTTAGAGGCCAGTTCTATGATATAGACCTTTTTCTGAACGCGGAAGTCTCCCCCGATTAGAATGGTGCTTTACATTTCCGGTTTCTAGTCACATTTACATATTTTCAGAGCCGATAATATAATGTGAAACCTATGATTTAAATTTTTTTAAATCATGTGGCACCATTGTTTCATCATTTTAGTGTCGCAATGACCGTCTTTTTGCAGTAAAGGACCAGTCATAGTTCAGTGAGTGGGAAGATGACATGAAGCGATGGGAGTTTAAGCTGCATTGAAAACAGATCGAGTGCACATACAGCTCCCGATCGGGGTGAAGTTCATGGGATTTTGTACACAGAATGATAAGAGCAAACATTATTTTAACATGTATTATTATTTCACACTCAGTATTTTAACTTAAGCACTGCAAGTGTTACCGGTCTCAAACAGGGAGAGATGAGAGCTAGTAACTGTAGGAAATGATGAGATACACACAGATTAGAATCTGCAGCGTTCTGGTGCTTTCTTTAAAGGCTTTGCCCTTTGACCAGAACATAAATCCCTCATCGTTCTAGTGTAATGCGCCACCTACAGGCATTTTACAGAAGACACTAAAACTCATATAACATTTAGAACACATTTTTAAAGAGTCTCTTAAAGAATAAATCTGATGGAGGAGAGGAAAAAAATAATAATTTTGGGGTACCCAGTATTTCTCAATTTTCAGTCTATTACACTCTCCCTTTTTTTTTTTTTTTTTTTTGATGACTCCTGGCATCAATACTAGGTCAGTCTATCTTCTCTCAGTCAGTCATCTAAAAAGTCCAGATAGGTATTGGTTGCCACCAAGGAACTGCATTAACTACTTGGTAAGTCATTGGAGTTCCCGAAATAATGAGAGTCTGAACTGTATTTAACTGACTTTGACTGTAAGTTGGTTGACCTAAAATGTCATAAGTCAATCTTTCTTTAGGCTTTGCTTGTCTGTTTGATCTTCTCACAGTTTCTTGTTCCTCTTCATCAACACTCACACATTGCTCATTTTGCTTTACAGGTAATTCTTGACTTGACGGTAGCATTTCTTCTGGATACAGCTCGACAATATCCTCCTCTTCCAGAACCTGCTCCTCACCTTCTGTTCTGCCTTCCTGTGTTGCAGAAGGATAGAACTCTCTTGCGATTGGCCTTAACTGAGATCTCTTTTCAGTCTGGGACTTTTGTGATAGGTCAACATTGTCTTGATTGTCTATTATCACTGGTAAGTAGGGATAGTACCATTTTTCCCCATCTGAGTTTTCCTCTTCTTGATCCTGACTCAGCTCTTTTCCTTTTCTCTTATTCACTTGTCTTTTCTTTACAGGTACTTTTGGAGTGTGGTCTTCAATGGGTAAGTCGTTCACTGGTAGTAAAAGGTTTCTGTGTAACACTCGAATTGTCTTTTTACCTGTTTCAGGCTGAATCCGATACACAGGCCCCTCTTTGATTCTCTCCACCACTTTGTGCACTGGTTTTTCCCAGTATGGACGAAGCTTCCCTGGACCCCCTCTCTCAGATGAATTCCGTACTAGAACCCAGTCACCTGGCTGGAGAGGTACTCCTTTCACCTTCCTGTCATAGTACTTCTTTCCTTTCGCAGATGATTTTTGACTATTTTCAGATGCAATTTTATAAGCTTCTTGCATTCTGGATGCCCATTTCTGCACCAACGTCACATGACTTTCTGTCTCTTTTTATGGTTTTAGATTAAACATCAGGTCAATTGGCAACCTGGGAGGTCTTCCATACAGCAGAAAGAACGGTGAGTATCCAGTGGCTTCGTGTCTGGTACAATTATACACATGAACCAGATGTGGAAGGTGTTCTTTCCAGTCAGCCTTTTCCTCTTCCTCCAGAGTGCGAAGCATCTGCAATAAGGTACGGTTTAGTCTTTCGACTGGGTTACCCTGCGGGTGGTAAGGGGTAGTCCTTGAATGAGAGATCCCAGCCAGTTGTTGCAGTGTCTGGAACAGGTTATTTTCAAATTCCCGTCCTTGATCATGGTGTAATCTCTCTGGATATCCAAAGCGTGGTATAAAATCCTGAAAAATTTTCAAAGGCAAGTTTTCCCTGATTTATTCTTGGTGGGGTATGCTTGTGCAAAGCATGTGAAATGATCCACCAGAACAAGTATGTATTCGTACCCTCCTTTGCTTTGCTCCAAGTGTAAATAATCAATGGCGACCAATTCAAAGGGTGAACTTGTGGTAATCGAACCCATAGGTGCTCTCTCAGGAACATTCGGACGCTTCTGTTTGATACAGTTGCACTTCCTGATCACATATTCTTCGATTTTGTTCTGCATGAAGGGCCAATAAAATCTATCACGTGCTAAATGGGTGACCTTGTCAACACCAATGTGACCCATGTTGTCATGGAGGTTCTGCAAGACCAGTGGCTTCAGCTTTTCAGGTAGGACTAGCTGTTTCCGATTACCCGAGTGTTGGTACAGAATTCCTTCTTCTACTATTAGCTTGTTCCACTCCTGTACCAGACGCCTGGTTCCTCTGGTCATGGCCTTCTTTTCTTTGTTGTTTGGGATCCAGCTGCTTTCCTTAAGCTTGATCACCTCCTTAATACTGTCATCATCCTGTTGTGAAGCCTTGACATCCTCCTGAGCCATTAGGGATACCATCTGCCCTTCCAACATTTCCTTTTCCACATCCCTTGCGGTGCAGAGAGTCAGTGACGCCACCCACGGTACCTCTTCTTCAACAACAGCCTTGCTCCCTTGCCACATCGCTGACACAACCTCGGAAGGCACCGCTTCAGTGTAATCACTCAGGTGGTCTGTGAGGTTAAGAGGATATCGTGAAAGTGTATCTGCATCTGAATTCTGTTTACCTGGTCTGTACTTAATATCGAAGTGAAAATAGGACAACTCGCCGACCCAGCGATGACCTACAGCATTTAATCTGGCAGTACTCAGTACATAAATCAATGGATTATTGTCCGTGTACACCGTAAATGTTGGAGCATAGTACAAATAATCTCTGAATTTGTCACAGATCGCCCACTTGAGAGCTAGAAACTCCAGTTTACCAGAATGTAAATGGTAATTGCGCTCTGCGGGGGTCAATGTTCTTGAGCCAAAACCAATAACCCGAAGTTTACCTGCTTGTCGCTGGTAAAGTACAGCACCTAAGCCCTCATTTGATGCATCGGTGTGCAATATGAAAGGCAAGTCAAAATCAGGGTATACCAGAATTGGTGGACTGGTAAGCATCTCAATTAATTTTGACAGAACAGCTCGATGTTTAGATGTCCACTGAATAGGGGTTCTCGATGGCATTTGTGCTTTGGCCCCCTTCCCCATCTTCTGTTTACCTTGGTTGGTCTTTGTTACTTTCAGAACAGTCTCTTCCTTGGGGTCCTGCAGGAGCTCATACAGCGGCTTTGCTAGCCTTGAGAAATCCTGGATGAAGGATCTGTAGTAACTTAGAAACCCTAATAGAGTTCTAACTTCCCCCACTGTTTTTGGTTCTTTCTTTTTCAGTTGCAGTACAGCCTCAAGGTCCTTTGGGTCAATCTCAATACCTTCTCCTGACACCATCCTACCAAGGTATCTGACCTGCCTTTTGAAAAGTTCACATTTCTTTGGTCGGAGTTTGATGCCATACTCTCGCATTCTGCAAAGCACTTACCTGAGGTCATCAACATGCTCATGAAAGGTTTTTGAGTAGCAAAGCACGTCATCCAGGTATGGAGAACAACACTTGTCTCTGATACCCTCTAAAACACCCTCCATGCACCTCTGGAAGGCTGCTGGAGCATTTGTCAGCCCAAAGGGATACGCTTCCACTCATAGAGCCCCCAGGGGGTGCTAAAAGCAGTCATGTGTCTTGACTCCTCATCCACAAATCCTTGATGATAAGCGCTACCTTGGTCAAGGATGGAGAACCATGTAAATCCTCCAAGGCTGTCCAGCAAATCTTGTATCCTCGGTAGTGGATGTCTATCTGGAATAGTCTTCCGATTCAACTCTCGAAAGTCGACACATAGCCGTAAGCTACTGTCCTTCTTCCGGACACAGACAACTGGTGATGAATACGCTGAAGAGGATTTCTTTAGGATTTCCAGCCATGGTCAAGGAGGTTTTGGACATGCTCTTTAACTTCCTTGTATAGGGGTTTTGGAATTGAATTGTAGCATTTCTGAACTGGAGTGTCGTCTTTCAGATTTATCTTCAATTTCAGATTTGGGATACATCCTATATCTCCATCATCGTGAGCGAAGACATCAGATTCGTCATATAGCATTTGCCTAACTATCCCCTGCTCTTGTTCTGAAAGGTGTTCTAAATCGACAGGTGGGTGCCACTTAACTGTTTTGTCAACGGGTAACTGATTTGCATTATCACCCTGGCTCAAATGATTTACATGAACCACATTTTCCTTCTGGTTGTTTTCTTTTCCAGCACCACCAGGAGTGAGAGGGAGAACTTCAGACACCGAAGTGATGGTACCCAACACTGTCCTTGCAGGAGATAAATGTCATGTTGAGTGGAATTCAGAACAGGAATCTTCATGACTTTAGAGGCACCTTTTGGCACATCCACCACTGTTGGAAATGGACATTCCGGGAGTGGTTCAAATGGCATGACTCCACCTTCAGGCCAACCTCTAATTCTGCACTTGACTTCGTAAAGTTCACTGCTTTTAACCATGAATCCTTTCTTTCCTACTTTTACCATATAACTATCCGACATTTCCTCAGAATCTGTTAATTGAACGTCAACATTGACAATTTTGTTAGGTATACTTGGTCTTACATTCATAGCTTCACTCAGCAGAATGGTCAGATTTTCAGTGCTGTTTGGCTGGTCACTGTTTACTCTGATCAATTCTTCAATGACATTAAAACCAAGAAGTGGGTTGTCATTACAGCAGTTGCTTACCAGCATTGGAACATGAATGGCAAAGTCTTCATGTCCATTACTTTTGAGTTCAAGGAGTACTTCAATCCATCCAACAAATGGAATGACAGAGCCATTGGCAGCAGTAACGTGAAGCTGAGTGTCAGAAAGTAAGTCTTTTATAGGCTTAATGGACACATTCGGAAGGAACTTTTCTATCCATGTCTTTCCTACCATGCTTACTTGAGCCCCCGTGTCCAACAGCATTTCAGTAAGAACACCATTTAACCAACAGGAAAGCATACATTTTCTGCCAATCAGTTGTGCTGCTCGTTTTGATGACTGATGCTTTGTCCAACTTGAATTTGCTGTATTGTGAGTGGGCACACGGTTTACCTTAACATGGGACGGACTGTTCGAAGTTGTCACTGGTTGTCCCGCACCAGTCTTTTGTCATAGTTAAACTCTGAACCACCATGTTGTGAGGCAGACAGAACCTTTTGTTTTAACCCCAGTAGCCTATAGACAAACTGCTGTGGAGTTTCTTTTTCTTGCTGCTTAGCAGTGCTGAGCTCCTGAAACAGTTCAGTGCTACTTCGTTCTCTCATATGTGACTTCAAAAACCGTTTCAGTTCTGCAATAGTGAGATCATCTTTGTTGGTCAACATGTCTTTAAAATTACCTGGTTGGATCATTCTTAACACTGTGCGTATGATTTCAGATTCAGAGTATTTTTCTTTCACACCCTCATCAATTTGTTTACATACACTGCTGTAACTCATGTCTGACCCATAATCTGAAATTACACCACCATGCATTTTGAATTCTTGGCGGGGCAATAATGCAGCAACATCAGTCAGTCTAACCAACCCAGAAACTTGTTCTGCTGCTGATGATCCAGCACTACCCTCTTTGTCATTATTTGCTGTGTCCATGTCCGATTTACTTCCCGTGCTGGATTTAAGTTCATCGATCTTGTCTCTGATGGTAAGCAAACAAGACATACCTTCAATCTACAAGCTTTTTAAGCTGATCGCTTTTCATGTAGTCCACGATGAATTCAAAGAGTTCAGGTTCATTGGTACCAGTCACTTCCGGCACTGCTGTGTCTCTTTCATCTTCCAGTAATGAAGCGAGTCTATACAGCTGTTCTTCACTGAGCAGATGAAGCTGTCTTTGGATGTCCCATAGCAAAGCACGAAGAGGAGCCGAAGATACCATCTCGCCAGGACCCCTGAAGACTTGCTCTCACAAGGTGGATGAAACTCACAGCATTCCTTGTAGCTCAATCCGGAAGGTCACACTGGTTGCGCACATCATCGGTTGTGAAGCTGATACCAAGATCCTAATCCCGGACCAGCCCCCAAAATGTTACCGGTCTCAAACAGGGAGAGATGAGAGCTAGTAACTGTAGGAAATGATGAGATATACACAGATTAGAATCTGCAGCGTTCTGGCGCTTTCTTTAATGGCTTTGCCCTTTGACAAGAACATAAATCCCTCATCGTTCTAGTGTAATGCGCCACCTACAGGCATTTTACAGAAGACACTAAAACTCATATAACATTTAGAACACATTTTTAAAGAGTCTCTTAAAGAATAAATCTGATGGAGGAGAGGAAAAAAAATAATAATTTTGGGGTACCCAGTATTTCTCAATTTTCAGTCTATTACACAAGCCATGTATACAGTGCCTGACAAGACAGATACGCAAAACAAGTACTTTAAAGGAATTCCTTAGCTTACTGCCGTTACTGTGGCAGCCAACAACAGCACAGCAACCCTCCGCACATTTTTATATGTAGTTATATTGAAAAAGTTAAAATTTAGTCTATCTTTTTTTTACTCCGTTTTAATGGATTTCTATGAAGACCGGAACACGAGAGCACCCAAACGGAAGTTAGAATCCATCATGGCGCCGCTCATCGGTTATTCAGGAAAAAGGTCTATACGAACCCGGGAACACGCTGCTCACGTGGCCAGTCACATGATTGTCGTGGCCAATCACATGATTTTATTTACAAATTTATTCTTATTATTGTGTAAAATGTATTTAAAAATACTTATTACGTAAAATGTATTCTTATTATTCCAAGCATATTTTATAATATATAATCCTATTTATTATTTGATTATTTAAATCTCCTGTTTAAAAATAGAAAAATAGATGAGCTATAGTTGCATATAATTATACGCGATATAGTTATGCATGTATCTGTTTATAATACACATTTTAAAATTGTATTGCATACCTGCTGCCATAATAAAGACCCATTTCGAATGTTTACGTGCTTTTCTTCTCTTTCTGATCCCAGTCGCTGTGGTGGAGCAGACATGAAGTATTGTTCTTTTAAATACTTTCCAACATTTCAGAAATAAATATGTATGCAAATTACACCGAAGTACAACAGTTACCTTACGGTGATCAGGAGTGCTCAAAAAGGCTTAAACACTGATTTTTGAACCGATTTCTTCTCAGAGATGTGGATTCGGACAGCAATTAAATTACCACACGACCTTGGCGTTTGTCAAAAAACAGTAGGTAATTTGGCCGTGAATTTTTAGGGGGGTGGTGAGAGAAAAACACAGACATCCTGGATTCAGACGGCAATTAAATCACTGACTACCCCCGTAAATGGTGAAAATCACTTACACCCCCATGAGAAACAATTACGGTCCGAATAGGGCTTAAGAAGAAGATGGAAAGGTAGAGTGAAATGGGATAGGCTGATGTTGTCCGGCCTTAACCCATCTCGACCTGGAAGAGTCTTATATTATTAATTTTGAGGGTGATCTGATGCATTTTAACGCTTAGTGAGTGTTTCTGGGTTTGAGAGAGGTTTTGGTCCTTTGTTTAAAGCAAGGTCTGTGTTATCTCTCTGTCTTGCGTGGGGGAGAATCAACCCTCCCCCCTCTTCAGGTGTTAACCGAGGGATTCCTTTGTGAGAGCTATTGTCGACAGTCACTTAAGTAGGAAGTTAGGTCAGGTGATACGCACATATGATGTAATTCATATCATCGGTGTCTGATTGAATCGTCTGCGTTGATTCAGTCATTGGTGTCTGCATCGCTCAGTTCCTACATCTTTCTTCTTTTCCTTTTCTATTTCCTATGAAGGCATCCATCCACCAGGTTTCTCTATGATACATTAACATGTTGCTTGCAAAGGTGGCTCACCTCTGGAACACAATTTAGCTTATCATTTTAAGATAATTAATACCTGGCTTGGTCAAAAACAGTCTTTTATTTTGGTTTGAAACATGTCAAGTATTGCTCTGAGAAAACATTAGATCAAACTCAAAGGTGGATGAATTCAAAGCTGACACAGAAATCCAAGCAAAGAAAAACAGAAACTGTTCAACATGAAATAAATGCTTAGCTAAAACTGCTGGAACCATCATATGCAGTTTGCACATAAGTATTTATATTTTTTAAGTATATTATTTCTGTAATAAGTACTGTTTTTAAAAGTATGCTAAAGTGTACTTTTCACAAGGGCATACTTGTAGTGTTTAGTATAAGTAAGCGGATTGGGACTCAGCATAGGTCTCTGGACCAGTGTTCTGCATTAGCACAAATGTAGGGGGGTCCAGGAGCTGTACTGAATGATCTGACCCCACAGGCTTTATCCATTAGTTCTAATGTGCTTCGCTAGTCCATTTAGCCTGCTAACCCCCACCCCCACAATCCCTCTCTCTCTCTCTCCAATCATTCCCTTGCTCCATCAGACTTCTCCTTCAGGATACAGAAAGAGAAAGCAGAGGCCGACTCTTTTATTCTCTCCCAGGTCTGCTGGACGCTGAGCGATTCTGAGCCTGGAAGACTGAAAGAGTGGGAAAAAGAGAAAAGACAGAAATAAAAAGAGATTCTGAGAGGATGTTTGAGGAGCCTTGACTCGACTCAAAAGAGGAATGAAAGGACAGAAGAAAAAGACTGGGAAAAAATTGAATACAGAGGCTGTTTAAAAGGCAGGGAAGTCAGAGTCAGTCCTTACAGATCTTAAAGGAACAGATCACTCAAAAACTATCTATCAATCAGTCTAACTATCTATCAATCAGTCTATCTATCTATCCATCCATCCATCCATCCATCGATTTATTGTTCTAGCATTTTATCAATCAAACTTCTTTCAAAAAACGTTTTGAATGCTATAGTGCATATAAAATATATATATAAAATATTATAAATATTCAGATCTGAAAATATTGACCTTTTTTTTGCCTCCAAAACATGCTTTCATTTCCTAATGTTCAAGAAACACGCAGGTGTTGCTCTGAGCACAACACATATCAGATGAAGTGAGTCGTACTGTTTTTATCCACTTTTAACTTTAATATTTGGTATGTCCACCTCTTGCAGCAATTACAGCAGCACATCTCTCTGGCATAGTGTCAATATATTTCCTGAGACCTTCAACACCAATGTTATCCCATGCCTTCTGGAACTCAAGCCAAAGGCTTTCCTTTGAATGTACAATAGATCTGTCCAGTTTATTTTCCAACTCGCCCCAAATTTGCTCAATGGGTTTGAGGTCCGGACTGTCCATCATTTCTCAATGTTCCAGGAGATTCCTTCCATTGCAGGTAGTTCCGGCAATAGTTAGTTTTACGGGTATTGTACAGCCAATTCAACAAAAACAACTGAAACCTCATAAATATGCCAAGTGTTAACAATTTTGGCCACCACTGTATATAAAAAATAACAATGCAACATGCTTATAATGTTACATATAAACCACAGAATATAAAAATGAATAAATGCAATGGCTTTTCACGTGATAAGAATTTAAAGGGAAAAATTTGCATACATTACACAGGTCTCTGCATGGGACCCATCATATGAAGGTCAATCTCAGCAGAACCAGAGGGATATTCTAACATACATGAATAGCTACGGCTATAGATAGATGCATATCTGACATCTGTGGTAAAGGTGTCACATTTCCTGTGACTTCCCTTGAGAATGCATTACATGAAACCGACAGACATGCCATAAATGTTGATTTTCTTTTACATGGCCTTTCAATTTACACTATCCCAAGGATAGAATTAGACTTATACTCAATCTGGCGGCGATCAGTCATTATTTTATTATTACAGAATCGATATCTTTGATTAACACTACTTTTAGAAATGAACACCAACTGGTCTTAACAAAGAACAAAAATATCTGTGTATTGAATATTTTTAACCCCTATTACATAACATCACCAAAATAGGTGAAGACAGTCAGAATTGACAATGTGTGTTGTAGTTCTGGCTTCTTGACCCCGTTCATCAGGCAGATGTGTCATAGGAGGACCATGAGTGGGGTCTCCCCTACGCGCCTCTTAATGACAAATCTATTCACAGGCCAATTACGCCCTTCCTCCCCCGCATTCGCTCACCATGTAGCTTATTCTGCTCATTGGACGCAAGCTGAACAGCCGTACTAAAAGAGTACTGAGCCTTCTCTGATATTCCCTCTGTAATTATGATAATAGTCCATGTTGAAAGAGCAACAATTTGCTCATATCTCCAAATGCAAAGGTTCGTAATTATCACTAGTGCATCATGCTGAGCTCTCAAAGGGTGTTCAAAGGAACAGCGCTCCCAAAATTGAATTTTTGTCATCATTTACTCTCCTTCATGTCGTTTCAAACCTGTATGGCTTTCAAAATGTGTAATTTTTAAGAATATCCTGACCAGTCTTTTCCCTTTGAAGTGAATGAAGACTAATATGTCAAGCTCCAAAATGACAAAAAGCATCTTAAAACTGAACCATGTGACTTGTGCTTCATAAATGTATATCTTATGAGACAGTAGTGATGTTTACTTGTAGTTTTAAAGATCGACAGCTTTGTTCCTCATGCGCTTTTATTTTTTTCTTTCAAAATTCATCTTTTTGAGAAAATTCATTCAGGTTTGAGTTTATTTAGGTGAGCTGTTCCTTTAAGGTTCTTGTTTAATTGATGCAGTTTTATTGACGGAAACTCTGCAGTCCCGTGACAGTAGAATGGATTCTCTGATTGGCTCTACATCTCCTGTAATTCCCTTAAGTGCCATGCAGATGTACATATACAACATTGCACTGCTGGACATTAGCTGTTATAAAAGCAAATTGATGATGGTGGAATTAGCAAGAGTGTCTTTGTTCTGATTGATGGTGGAGTGGAAAACAAAGCAAATTGTGAGAGTGGCTCCTGAAACTCTTTATCTGTCAGGTAGCATTACACAAACTACTCAGAGCAGGGACAACTAGGCCTGAGAAACAGTGAGAGGCTTTTTTCCTGCTCTAGTTCACTTCCTGAGAAAAAGACAAGAGATCAATAATGGCGGAAAATTTATGGCATCGTTTGAAGCCGGTGAGGCTCTGGAACGGCAGAGCGAGGAGACGGTGTGCTGTATTTCTGTCTTGTGCTTTAATGACTTTTTTTCCCTTTCAAAGATCTGAATGTTCTGTTATTCTGGTGACCCTGCCAGAAAAATGCAGAAAATGTGCCTACAACCATAATTAGGCCTTAACTGCCAAAAACATGCTTTGATAGCTTTGGCTTAGAAAATAAATGTGTGATTTTTGCAGTAAGGAATGTGAGACAAAATGTTGCCATATCTACAATAGTAGATACACAAGTAGGTTAATTAGATTTTTTAAAATGTTTTTGAAAGAAGTCTTTTGGGCTGCATTTATTTGACCAGAAAAACAGTAAAATCTGTAAAATTGTGAAATATTATTACAATTTTAAATAACTATTTTGCATTTGAATATGTTTTAAAAAGTGATTTATTTTGGTGGTTCAAAGCTGAATTTTCAGCATCATCATATTAGTCTTCAGTGTCACATGATTCCTCAGAAATCATTCTAATATATTTGCTGCTCAAGAACTGATTATTCTTATTATTATCAATGTTGAAAACAGTCATGATGCTTAAAATAATTCATACATAATCAGGATTCTTTGATGAATGGAAATGTCAAAAGAGTAGCATTCATTTGAAATATAAATATTTTCTTTATAAATGTAAGTGCATCTTTGCTTAATAAAAGATAAATTTCCTTAAAAACACAAAACAAAACAAACTTATTGACCCCAATATTTGAATGATGAAAATCCTGATTTTATCCAGCTGTGATGAACGACAAGAAATGATTTCTGTTGCGTCACACTTTGGTAGCTCCGCCCACAGTAAAATTTCACTGTAACTGTCACTGTATTGCATCACATGTGCATTTTTGATTTCACTTAGGCAAATTACTTTATGGTGAATAGTGCCTGGTCAGGACACAGTATGGCACGATGATTCAACCATTCAAAAGAATTTGCACACCCCTGCGGAAAAATGTGATGTAACTCTATAATCTCAGAAGAAGCTTTGTGTTTAACTTCCTCTCAGACGTTGTCTGGAAGAAAGAGGTTTTTGAGATCTACATCAAGGAGCCCAAAATAAACCCATACATTTACAACGGCTGTCAAGCATTGAGACCTTTCTGCTGACAATGAGTGACATTTAAACTGAAGTGCCTGACCATATGGTGTTTTTTTATGAAACCCTGTTTCATTATGGTAATCAGTATGGAAATTATGATGTGAAAAAATGCTCAAGAGAGGTTGCTGTGCAGTTAAGAATTACACAGTGACATGTTTTACCCTCATATTTACTGACTGCACCTGTGGCTGCAGCACTAGGACAGTCGAAGCAAGGACGTTTCTGGTGCTAAAAGCACAGTGACCTGGTTTGGCTTGCAGTTATCTTAAAGATGTGCACAGTGAATAGTAAATGGTTATATTTAATTATCTAACAAAAATCACATTATTATTCAGTGCTGTCTTGAACAGTTGAAGCAAGAAAGAGGTTGAGTAAACTATACAGTCACCTGTTTCCTAAAACCAACTCAAATAAATTAAATATGAAATTCAATTTAAATATGGGAGCATTAACTTTAACATCTATGGATTTGACAGGTAAACTTCTACAGGGGTAAATTTAAGACCATATCAAAATGAGTCCAAATGCCTGATAAAAACATCACAATTATCCACAAGTAATCATGACTCCAGTCAATTAACATCCTGTGAAGTGAAAAGATACATGTTTGCAATAAACAAATCAATCATTAAGATTTTTTAACTTTAAACCATTGCTTCTGGAGTCCTCTATCCATAATATTGCTTCTTCAGTGAAAAAGACATCTCGCCTGAATCAGGAGAGAAATATGCACAGATAAAGCACCGTTTACAAGCGAAAACAGTCTGAAATAGTTCTAAATAAATATGTTGGTGGATTTTGAGGACAACAGGGGATGGACTTTTTCAATGGCGGAAGCGTTATTAAAGATTATGGACTCATATTTTGGCCAGAAGCAATGGTTTAAAGTACAAACGCCTTGAGGGTGAGTAAATCTTAATTTTCTTTTTTTGGCTGAACTGTTTCTAAAATGCCAGCTGGAGTGTATTTAACTAATTTAACCACACTATCAAGAGATAAGATTCTTACCCAGTGTTTGCCAAAAAACATAAATGCAAGTTTTCTGACATAATAACTTATACCGTTCTACTGGAATATGTTTGAATAAGCATTGCATCATGTGATGGTATGTATGTATCAGTGATATCACGTAATTACCCATATTTATACAATTATACTTTAGTGCAATAAGTTTCCCTCAATTCCCTCACTGTTAGCTTAGAAATTTCACAAATATGTCCACAAGAGCAGGTTGTGGCAGGAAGTCATATAGAGCTGCCAGAGATGTTTGAGAGAAAAGGTCAGTTTATTCTACTGCAAAGGACAAATGGATGTTGATCAATAAACACTCTTAAGAATAAAAGGCATGGCAGTAAAGCAAACATTCTGCTGAAGAAATAGGATGTGAATCTGCAAGAACTCCATGGCTCCTTTTATAGCTTGATTTTCCAGAAACATAAACAGTTTGCATTAGAGAGTATAATGAGAAACAATGCAATGATCCCTGCTGATCAGGGGCAAACAAGCAGTAGTTTTACCTCTGTTCAAAAGCACTGTTACATGAACAAGAAAACCTTTATGAAAGTTTTATTCTACTAAAGTATTTATAGAGTTAGGGTTGTTTGTTTTATTTTAGGCATATCCTTAGGGTGAGCTGTGCATTCAGTGGGCACAATCTGGCTCTGTCTTTAGACAGTGTGCAAGCAGGCTTTACATGACATCTGGGGCATTGACTCTAGTTGGACAAGGGTTTGGAGGGCCTTTTCTTTTGTCTGTACAGGAAATGCCTCTAGGAATGTTATTTCTTCGAAATTCAGTTTCCTCTGCTTTTGTCAAACATTGTGCCAGTGATCCCAGCCAAGCCATGATTCCATCTACTATTGTGTGGATATGTGCTTAAATAGCTCCTATTTTATGTTTAACAGCTGTTATGCATACATTGAAATATCAATCCTTTTTTTTTTTTTTACTTTCACCGTTAATTTTTAGTTGATTTTTAAAAGTAAACATTACAATTATACTGTAAAATAATAGCAACTCAGTAGAAAAATCATTAACATCATTGTCTTTCATCAGTTTGAGTGCAGAAATTTTGTCAGTAAATCAAGAAATCTTATTTACAATGCTACCCTTTATCTGGAAAGTGATTTCCTGGTTGAGTTTCTGCAAAGTTTATGGAAAAAGATCTTTCTAAGGAAACAGCCAAGAAAAACATGATATCATTGTCATTTTGCAATACTCTGGGAAAAGATTATTATTTTACATCTTCTACGGAAATTTCCTTAAGAGACTTGAGATCTTGAGATCAGAAAAATTTGTAATGCCCTGACGAGTTTTATCTAGATATGATGCCAGCCAGTGTTTCTCAATTCATCTTTTGTGTAAAACTCCTGATTTTTCCTGTAAGAGTGGGTGTGGCCATTTGTTAATTGTCTGGCTTCCGGTGTCATTCGCTTCCAGCCAGTTTTGCTGCTTGATATTGCAAACTAGTGTGTCTTATTATTTTAATGTATTATCTTAATTATGAACACACTGGTTTGTAGTGCAAACAATTTTACCGTTTACTGCACGTTATTCATCTTGTTATTTCTCTACAGCGATTAATGAATGGGAGTCTCGCACATTCACAGAAAACAGCTTACTTCCGGACTGAAAAATAAGGTGGATACTGTATATATTGTGTATGCTTTTACAGTGGTTGAAGTACAGTTTAGATCTTTACCTAATGATATTAATGTTTTGTGGCTTTTAATCTGTGTGTGTTAGCTTAGTGGTCATCTATGCTGGTGTACTCTTCCAAATTAAGAAAATTAACTTTAGTGGATATAACCATTTAAAATGGACAGACTTCTTATGATGGACCAAAAATAATAATGACTTTTTAATGAATTTACAATTTTTGTCCAATCAAATGCGCTCTAGAATAATAACATCCCGCTCCCTACCACCTGCCTGACAAATTGGCAAGTTAAAATTAATGGTTGTGTTTGAACTAACTTTCCGTTTCAACAGAATGCAACAGTTACATTCTGAAAGTCAATAGCAGACCTACTGTGACATCAAGGTTGTTAACTGATGATTTTTGCTTTTGTTGAAGTCATCAGCCCATATTATTTCAACTTATTTTTTAAACAATAATGTTTAACGGCAAATTTCAATGTGAAAACTACATTACCCATGAATCTGCAGTAAAATCCACCAATCAGAGAACTACTTCAATCAGGCTCACTTGTTCCATTATGAATAACACCATAGAGTCAATTTCCTACCCTCAAAGTCATTACCATTATACTATAGGCTACTATGTATTTTAATAATGTTTGTTGGGGGAGGAACCTATTACTGCTCATAATTGGCTGCCATTTTTCTTTTTACAAGGAGCTATAAGTATTTCCCTCCTTCAATCTTTTATAAACTCAATAGGAGCACACCCAAGTCTCATTCATGAATAAGACTAATGAATAATACACAGTCATTCCAGCTGAAGTGCTCCGCAGTCCTCTGGCTTCCAGCTGATGTCTCACCATTTATTATATCTGTTGTTTCAGCAAGTCTCAAGCACTAAGCGTGCCTGATTACCGCCATCACGACTTCTTTGCATCCAGTAGCCTACCATTATAATGTGCCGTTAAACCTCAATCCGCTCAGTGTTTTTCCAGCTTCCCGTCAGTTTGCCACAGTGAAGTAGATATGATGACTGCACTAGCGTCGAGTCATCTCCGGGGACATCCGCTGTGTAGCCTAATTGTTGAGGATGTGCGGAGGTGGAAATGAGATCAGCTTAATTGTGTATTTTCCGCTCGTTTGGGACAGTAGCGCAGCCGTGGTTTTCACCGACGGAGCACCGTCAGGTATTTTTCCACTTTTAAATGTAAAACATAGGAAGTTTTTTCAGTGGCCTTTTGAAAAGTGAGATTTATGATAGGACGGATATTTAATAACACATCATTATAGTTAGAGTGATGTATGTAGGTGTATATACAAAGGCATCAGTCATAAAAGACTATAATATAGCTGGGTAGTGGTGGTCTACGCTCTGTATATTAGCTAAGTAGTCTAATAGGGTTGAAAGAAAGCTCTTAATATGAGTATTACAGATATGCTTTTAGCCAAACTATGATAGGGATGTCTTACAGTAAACTGTCTGAGGTATTGACATCAACGTATGATTGTTGATGTCTCTCCTTGTTTCTTTTTCCTTGCTCCCTCCCTCGCTGTCCATTATGCACTTAAAGTTTTAAAAGCATCTCATGTTTTAAAACTGTAACCTTCGTGAAGCGCTGTCATGATAAATTAAAGATGCAGACGGCATAATTTTTATGCAAAATACCTAAAAGGACGAGAAAGGCAGTTTAGCATTGTTGAGGGGTGTTTTACAATTCATATTTCCCTGAGATTAAAACGTTGATTGCGTTTTGATTTTTGTACAAGCTTCGGTTCCATTCAGACAGAGACAAAGCAAGAGCCCTTCCTCAGGCCTACATGGATGAGAGAGTATTCGTCTTCCTCGTCAGTTCATTTCTAATTAATCAGCTCGTGCAGGTCTTCAGAGGCCCAGGCTGCTCAAGTAGGTTATGACGGCATCTGTCTCTTCATCCTGTGCTGCTGAGAGACACCTTTTGTGACATGCTGGTTGAAATAACACATCTAGCTCGCTTTAAAACAAATTAGAATAAAAACAATAACACCTAATTGCAAAATAGTCTTAAAATTTTGTGGCTCTGCATTTGCCTGAAACACTTTTGAATACAGTCTCTTGAGTGGATAGATTTGAAAATATTGTTTTTGCAAAAACAGAAGAATTCAAAAACAATGATGCATGTTTGGTCATGTGACACATATTGTACCCTTGGTTGTGTTGGTGTTGTTGTGCCTGCTATTCACTTTAATAATGTTTCTGGAGATAAATGTTACTTTGTAGAATCTTCATATTACATTTCTGCAAAGACGACAGAACATGTACTCAAAATTGACCCTTCGCAAAGACCCGCCCCCCTCAAGCTGGCAGCACACTAGACTATTTTCAAATCTTAACCGATTTTAAAACTATGGGAGACCACAGCCATGAAGACAGTTCAACCGATTTTTAGCCTTATAATCCTCTGAACGCACACACTAGATGATTCGAGCAGACCGCGAGACCACACACTTGATGATTGTAGGAACGATTTCACAGTGACATGTGATCTCACGGACACTCGTGAGATCAAACGTGACTAGAGAAGTAAAACAAATAAAGGACAATCAACGTTGTCAGCTGGCTCTCCTGGCGTGCGTTCTGTTTCATAGTGAAAAACAAAGTATAAAAAAGAATATGGGTGATGTTCTCTGCTTTCGTGGCATGTTTGTGGCTGCCAAGTTTCAGCTATAGCATGCAACATTCGGTAGGTAACGCTTGCTCACTCTCATTGGCTATCGTGGGTATCATGTCAGAGGCAGCCCAATCAAGAGTCGCAAATATCAAACATGTTTTGGGGACGCTCCGTCTCGATCTGGAGTAGATAAATAATCGTAATGACACCACACAATAGAGGATTTTTTGGACAAAAAATCGCTTGCGACAAGCCATGACTCGGGCCACATCACCCGAACATTCAGGGGTGCAAATCGGGCTTAAAATCGTCCTTAAAATCCTCTAGTGTGCGGCCAGCCTTAGTTAAACAAGACACAGCAGGTATTCTGGTATGAAACAAAGTCTCAGGTTTCAAATTTTGTCATTTTTTAAGAAATTCAAAAATTAAATAATGTAATAAATAATGTAAATTTAATGTGATGTGACAGATTGCTGTAGTGCCTTAGTTCAAGCGGCATGTGAACCGATAATCTCTTCCTCTATACTAGTTATAGCATGAAATAAACATGAATGAACTCAGAAGCTATCTTGTTTCAGCCACTGAAAGATGTCAGTACACATAATTTTTCAAGTTCAAGTCCACCAACGTTAATCTACTCTCTGTCTGGTTTGTTTGAACCAGTCAGAGATTCAGTGTTATGACTGGTCAGATTGCCTGTCAATCAAACTCAAAGGTCAATTGCTGTCATGTGGCAAAAGATGATGAAAGTTGCATTGTATGTTGCACGGTACATGTATTGGTCCCGAACCGTCACGGTACGGGCATCTCGGTTCGGTGCATGAGGCCTTACGACGAATACAGGCAATTGACCCCCAATCCAGAAGGGGGCGCCCGCAGTAATGCAACGCTGTTTAATATACCGCCAGCAGAAGAACAGCGAATGCCATGAGCTGCGCACTTGAAAACAAAGCCCCCTAGACAGTGACCATGTGCTGATTCTGAACGCGTCTCTCACATAGACTGACAAGGTAGTATACTTTAAAGGCTTTTGCACTCAACTGTTTGCGAAATGGAGCTTTGTGCTCGAGTATCCTACCTCTCTCATTCGGCACAAATCCAAATATTCCATAATATTTCCATATTTGCAATGTAACGTATCTCAATGCTAAACTATTATTTATTCTGTAAATGATAGGCTTTGTACTTCAGTCGTGTTCCAACGGTGACACAGAGGTGCGTGCGCTGATGTTTGGCTCACTGTATTTTATTTTGATAAAGTACCAACTGCGCTGTCAAGTTAGCAATGCTGGAACTGATGTGTGTGTGTGTGCGCGCGCGCTCTGGCGCGATCACTTCAACTGTTTCCTTATACCAGCAGAATCAAATTTAAACACTTACTGTAACTTAACAATCACTGTATAAAGGTCTGCTTTTATTTGTGTACACTCACAATGAGAACAAAACAGATTTTATATATATAACATGTAATAATATTTAGTATTTTCATATCTAGATGGAATTTTTTTAATTTGCACTACTGTCTGTTCAAAATAAATGAAAAGAAACATAGAAGCATAGTAGATTTCCCCCCCCCCGTTGTACCAAAATCGTATCGAACCGTGACCCCCGAACCGAGGTACGTACCAAACCGTGACATCTGTGTACCTTGCCACCCCTAATGTCCAGCATACTTTGCGTGATTTTGGGCTGTCTAAATACTATGGAAGTGAACAGAAGGAATACCGGTATGTGAAAACCACTATTGCCAAAGCGTGGTTCATCTTGCTCTATTTGTTTTGTATACTACTAATACTAATGATGATGTTTAATCTTCGATTCAATAGTTGTCATCATCATGCAGTCTACAAACATGTCTTGCACAAGCTTATTAGATCCATTTCTCGAAGTGTGATTTGTAATGATCTTTTAAGATTGCTGAAATCGCACAGTCTATAGAAACATAAGACCAAACCTGCAACCTGGACATACCAGTGAGTGGTGGGATATTTAGCTAATGACAGAAGAACAGTATGATAATTTTATATGCCACCCTGGACCACAAAACCAGTCATAAATCGAACAGGTATATTTGTAGCAATAGCCAACAATAAATTGTATAGGACAAAATTTTCGATTTTTCTTTTATTTCTTTTATTTTTCAAAAATCATTAGGATACTAAGTAAAGATCATGTTCCATGAAGATATTTTGTAAATTTCATACCGTAAATACAGGTCAAAAGTTTACAACCCCTTTTCAGAATCTGCAAAATGTTAATTATTTTACCAAAATAAGAGGGATCATACAAAATGCATGTTATTGTTTATTTAGTTCTGATCTGAATAAGATATTTCACATAAAATATGTTTAGATATAGTCCACAAGAGAAAATAAAAGTTGTGTTGTTACTGTGTTTCTACCTGAATGATCCACAGCTGTGTTTTTTTTTTTTTAGTGATAGTTGTTCATGAGTCCCTTGTTTGTCTTGAACAGTTAAACTGCCTGCTGTACTTCAGAAAAATCCTTCAGGCCCCACAAATTTGTTGGTTTTCCAGCATCTTTTGCGTATGTGAACCCTTTTCTAACAACGACTGTATGATTTTGAGATCCATCTTTTCACACTGAGGACAACTGAGGGACTCATATGCAACTATTACAGAAGGTTCAAACGCTCACTGATGCTCCAGAAGGAAAAACCATGCATTAAGAGCTGGAGGGGTGAAAACTTTTTGAATTTGAAGATCAGGGTAAATTGAACTTATTTTGTCATCTTGGAAACATGTTACTATCTTCTTTAGCCTTTGAAGGGCAGTACTGAATGAAAAAATATTAGGCAAATAAGGAAAATGTACACATGTCAATGTGGACAAGCAACTTTTGAAAAACACCTAAAAAAGCAGATGTGGACGGAGAGCATTTTAAAGCGAAATATGCTGTTTTCAACAGATTGTGGCCTTAGAAAAAATAAAGTAAGCTAATTATATTTCACAGTGTCTGCTATTAACTAAAGAGTGCATGAAAAAAGTGGTCCAGTGACACAACTTGTCCCACAATTTACATTTATATAACTAAAATAAGAAAAAGTCCCAATTCTTTCAAAGATTTAATATTTAAATTTAATTAACATGTTGTTTAATTATTAATATAGATTATCATATAATATATATATAATTATAATATGACTAAATAGAAATGCTCATTCTCGTACAAATGCTTCTCCCTCATGTGAATCTCTCAATCACAGGCAGCTGCATATAATAGGCCCTTTCTGAATATAAGGTGATATGCCAAAAATAATGCAGTTTGCTACATTAAGGGGGCAACACAGCTGGCACATCTTACCCCTCTGCCCACTCTCCCTATCTGATTTCAGTGGCAGTGAGTGAAACCAAAAATACATTTAAAAGCCCATGCATTTAAATATGAGCTGAAAACCACATATTTGCCTCTAAGTAAGGATTGTGAAAACATCCAGAGCATGACTATGTTTGATGTAGTCTGAGCCCGAGGCAGTAATCTAAAATCCTGCAGAAATGCTTTGATACACCCCCAACATCAGCATGACCATTCACTGTGAAAATGTGGAGACATGCAAGACATGTTTGTTTATGTGAACCATTCATTATATTAGTGTCATATAACCTATGTATAGTACATGCAGTAACCTATGTATACACACACACACACACACACACACACACACACACACATAAACTATATTGCCACATATCAAACCCACATCATCCAACCAGTTACATCCTTCCGAATGCTTTTTAAATAAAAAAACTGTCTGGTTTTTCTGCTTTCAAATTTGCTGTCCCTAATGATTGGAATCAATTTGCAGACAGCACTGAAATTGGCCAATTATATTTCCATATTAGCTTTTATTGATTCTGTTATAAACAGCCTTGCAAATGCATTGGAGAGGCTTGGTAATGTGAAACGTAATGTGTACTCAGCTTTAAATTATATTTAACTCAGCTATGTATATTTTTTAACTTTATTAACTTTAATATTAACTTTTAATATGTTAACCATATTTCAAAAGGGTCATGACCCATATATATATTTCTGTCATGACAACTCTCGGAGGGATTGGCATGGTAATGTACATGACAATGTTAATGCATTTGGTCTTGGTGGAATAGATCTGCTACGCTGCTGCTGAGGCAGAGCAAGTACCGAGACTTGCTACTGCCAATACATCCACAACATGCTGCTGTGAGCATGTAAGAAATACTGTTGCTGCAAATATAACATACATGAAATAACCCCCTATAGCATACATGAATCACCTTATAGCAGATCTATACAGGTGGAGCTGGGGAAGGTGGAGGGTTTCAGAAGCACGCTGTAAACTGCCACAGCAAGCACTAGTCAGGTATTTGAATGTTGAGCAGCGAGCTCATTGGCTACCGATACAGGAGAGAACCAATCAGCTGTGCTATGTGTTTATGATATCATTAGGTCAGATTGAGTTAGATCTATTGGACTGCGCCATCTAGAGTTTCATGCAAGAACTCTATATATATATATGAAGAGTTCAGATGTAAAAGCGCCGTTTAAAATTTTCTTCTAAAATGTATGTATATACAGTATGTATATATATATATATATATATATATATATATATATATATATATATATATATATATAGACACACACACACACACACACACACACACACGTATATATACACTGAACAAAATTATAAACGCAACACTTTTGTTTTTGCCCCCATTTTTCATGAGCTGAACTCAAAGATCTAAGACTTTTTCTATGTACACAAAAGGCCTATTTTTCTCAAATATTGTTCACAAATCTGTCTAAATCTGTGTTAGTGAACACTTCTCCATTGCTGATATAATCCATCCACCTCACAGGTGTGGCATATCAAGATGCTGATTAGACAGCATGATTATTGCACAGGTGTGCCTTAGGCTGGCCACAATAAAAGGCCACTCTAAAATGTGCAGTTTTACTGTATTGGGGGGTTCCGAAAACCAGTCAGTATCTGGTGTGACCACCATTTGCCTCACGCAGTGCAACACATCTCCTTCGCATAGAGTTGATCAGGTTGTTGATTGTGGCCTGGGGAATGTTGATCCACTCCTCTTCAATGACTGTGCGAAGTTGCTGGATATTGGAAGGAACTGGAACACGCTGTCATATACGCCGATCCAGAGCATCCCAAACATGCTCAATGGGTGACATGTCCGGTGAGTATGCTGGCCATGCAAGAACTGGGATGTTTTCAGCTTCCAGGAATTGTGTACAGATCCTTGCAACATGCAACATGAGGTGATGGTCGTGGATGAATGGCACAACAATGGGCCTCAGGATCTCGTCACAGTATCTCTGTGCATTCAAAATGCCATCAATAAAATGCACCTGTGTTCGTTGTCCATAACATACGCCTGCCCATACCATAACCCCACCGGCACCATGGGCCACTCGATCCACAACGTTGACATCCGCAAACACGACGCCATACACGCTGTCTGCCATCTGCCCTGTACAGTGAAAACTGGGATTCATCCGTGAAGAGAACACCTCTCCAAAGTGCCATACGCCATCGAATGTGAGCATTTGCCCACTCAAGTCGGTCACGACGATGAACTGCAGTCAGGTCGAGACCCCGATAGGTACGACGAGCATGCAGATGAGCTTCCCTGAGACGGTTTCTGACAGTTTGTGCAGAAATTCTTTGGTTATGCAAACTGATTGTTGCAGCAGCTGTCCGGGTGGCTGGTCTCAGACGATCGTGGAGGTGAAGATGCTGGATGTGGAGGTCCTGGGCTGGTGTGGTTACACGTGGTCTGCTGTTGTGAGGCCGGTTAGATGTACTGCCAAATTCTCTGAAATGACTTTGGAGACAGCTTATGGTAGAGAAATGAACATTCAATTCACGGGCAACAGCTCTGATGGATATTCCTGCAGTCAGCATGCCAAACGCACGCTCCCTCAAAACTTGCGGCATCTGTGGCAGTGTGCTGTGTGATAAAGCTGCACATTTTAGAGTAGCCTTTTATTGTGGCCATTCTAAGGCACACCTGTGCAATAATCATGCTGTCTAATAAGCATCTTGATATGCCACACCTGTGAGGTGGATGTAGTATCTCGACAAATGAGAAGTGCTCACTAACACAGATTTAGACAGATTTGTGAACAATATTTGAGAGAAATAGGCCTTTTGTGTACATAGAAAAAGTCTTAGATCTTTGAGTTCAGCTCATGAAAAATGGGGCAAAAACAAAAGTGTTGCGTTTATAATTTTGTTCAGTGTATATACTGTATATATATATATATATATATATATATATATATATATATATATATATAAAATATTAAGTACTTTTAAATTACATTAAATTACATTTTAAAATACTCGCAATCAAAATACAGTTACTTTTTTGTTGATTACATGATTACATATTATTCACACAATAGCAATAAATCATTCATAATTTATTGATTCTCCCTAATTCCTCTTTTCCATCTTTTAAATTGTTCTTTCTAAAATAGCCTACTTCATATATACATTTGGAATGTCTTCCATTTTTGCGGAGATTCACAAAAAGACCAGTCATTAGTCAGTTGGCACAGCGTTTGACCACTGGATTTACAAAATCATTTCACTTTTCAGAAGTGTTTCAACATTTCATCAACTACTGATGAACACATTCATTTCCATTTCAATCTTCACTCAGTAGGTTATTAACCATGTATTATTAATCATGTATTACTTTGTCTGTGGAAGGCTTTTGTCAAACACATTAAAATGCACAAATTCACATTATTTCTAATTTTCATGTAAAGCAGGCATTCCCAAACTTCTTTGACCTAATATATTTATAAGTACCCCTGAGATGTAATGCGATGGTTAATCCGCTTCATGTTGTTAACTACAACAAATGGAATATATTTTCTTTCTCTTTGTATTTTTATATTAATATGGTACAAGATTATCCTATTTAAATCAATGTGATAAACAAATTAGGTCAAAAGTGATCTAAAAGTATTCAAAAATAGTCTGATTATATTACCTATAATGTGTAAAGTAATGGATTACATTACCAACTACAATTTTTGTCATGTAATTTGGAATCAGTATACAGTATATTATATAGTCATATTTTTAATACCCTTACCTTTTGTAAGTTTTGTTTATTTTTTGATTTAAAAAGCTATCTACTATAAGACTGTAAAGCCTTCACAGACATTTAACTGAAGGAAGAACTGAGTCTAGCTGCTGTCAGAGACTCAGCCTGCCACTCTTTCTAACACCTCTAATGGATATCTGTGCTCCAAACCGGCTGAATGTCAGGTCATCTTGCCAAACTGTCTTGCATTTACGCTCTGCATAAAATTCAGTCAAGGTCATGCATTCCCAAATCCAGCTTATGTCACCATTCCAATCAAATCAGTGCAGATGGATCCATTGGGTCTGATGGGGAAGCGGCAGATGGAGGCAGTTGTGCCGGGGAGTTTATAAACAGCTTTCCACCTCCAGAGGTGCAAATAAAACACTTTGCCAGATTGAACCGGGGGAAAACACACATGGGGTCTAGCAGCTCAAGGAAATTGATAAATGTTGATATTTGTTGCCATTTCCACCATTTCCATGAATCGATGTCTTGTAAACTTTTCTTAATAATTATAAACCTTATGGAAAGGTCTTAATTAGAGACTGGAATCATAACCATTGCAACCATCTGCCCCCAATTACTCTAAGGAAAATAATATGCCACATAACACCTCATAAACACAAAGTCAACAGCATATTTAAATAAATTAATAAATGTTAAAGGTTTTCTGGTTGTTATCTCTGCAATGAGTCACTGACAAACGCCCACTCACAGAACAACTTTGGTTTTTCGATCCCAAGACGGTCTTTGAATTAACTGTTGGAAAACTTCCCTAAGAAACATGATAGTATAATGTGTTGCCATGATATTAGCGAACAAAAATGTTGGTGGCAAGTGACGGCAAAGTTTTCTAAGACTGATAGGTCATATTATTCTTAATTTAATATATTTTTAGATCATATTTAGGTTCTAAATCATATTCATTAAGGATTATTGTCACATATCTGTCTCCTATATCTGTGCTTATTAAAACAAATGTTCTCTTGCCCTGCCCAGTGGACATATCTGCTGATAATAACAAGAGCATAGTCATTATCTAATATTCATCTGATTATTGTCTTAATGTCTCTGATGACGTAAGCAAAACAACCTACCTCTGGCTATATATAAAATTTGTGGCCTGGCCAAAGCACACAGGAGTTTTTGCACTGCTGGACTGCTGTGGCAGGAATCAGGATGAAGAGGAAAAGGAAGAAATATTACATTGCCTCTATCAAATTTCAGCATTGCTGCCATAACACAATTACGATGCCATTCGATTATGCGCAATAGGGAGGCATATCCTGCTTCTGAAAATGCAGGGAAACTGCACAGCATGTTAAATACTGTATAAAGTTCTAGAAAACAAATGACATTTGGAGCATTTTTAATTGGACTTTTATTGGTAGAGGCCAAACATTGAGGATGCAGTGAGTTGAATATTAACGTGTGACATTCAATTTTGATGGTAGCTGGTTTCTAGCTGCTCTCTAACCAGCTACCAGCTTTTTATAACAATGTAGGTTGGTCAGGCTGGTTTTGGAAACATGGGGGCTGGTTAACCAGCTGGAAACCGGTTAACTTAGGTTTATCTAAAATGGGATTTTCCAGCAAATATAGCATACGTTTTCTAAAAGGGGAAGTTCTATGTGAAACTTTTATTTTTGTCTTTTTTATTTTCACAAATGGGACAGAACTAAATCAGGCAGAAAGACAGAGAGAGAGAGAGAGAGAGAGAGAGAGAGAGAGAGTTGCTAGGCAACAAACTTGGCATCAGTTTTTTTTTTTTTTTTTTTTTTGCAGCAGTGCCTCACAGTGTGCCAGATCTAAATTCATTCATTTTTCGTTACAGTTTTGCCCTGTTTTCTTTGTGGTGGTAGACTAAAACCCTTACAGCAGTATTTTGCTGGAGAAAAATTTATGCAAGGCGGATTTGGCTCAGCTTACACCTTAAAAGAATAAGAATAGGATGAATACAGTGCAACCAAACAAGCAAACAAGACACTTTTTTGCATTTTTTAAATTTAAAGAAACAAAGAGGTGGTGCGTTTTTTAGATTGTATTTCGTTTATGTTTGTGCTGTTCTCTGTTACTTTCACTCTGCCAAAGCTGTGTTTGCCACAGTTCACCATAATCACAGACGGCATCCATGATGTCACTTCGTGAAATCGATAAAAACACGGAGCAGTGAAGTGAAATAGCCTTTAACCCCTTCACTCGCGGTTGGGTGTTAGTATACAAAACAGTATCCAATGCACAAATTCCCTCATGTAGTAATGTTAGGATTTTGTAGAGTATACATGTCATTCAGACAAAGAACTGATAATTGCACAAATATACTCTAAAAGTTTATGAATGCATGATGTGATAATTTGCCTGAAAATCTTATTGATGTTTCGTGGAACTGTGTAGAGCAGTATTAAACATCAATATCTTCATTATGCATGTAGATTTTTCCATACAGTGAAGTTTGAATGTCACTGAATGTCTGCTTATTGATTCTTTATGGTAATATTGCCTGATAAAGTTTAAATGACACAAAAAAAGATCCCTGCAAATAAAAAAGCTGAATACAGTAATGATATTCATATTTAAAGTCTGGTAGGGCACAAAGGGTACAAAGTTACATCTGTCAAGAGGTGGTTGACTTCACGTACTGTTTTAAATATATAGTGTCACATGTTTCCTCAGAAATCAGTCTAATATGAAGTTTTACAGTTTTCTCTGATGAACAGAAAATTCAAAAGAATAGCATTCACTGGAAATAGAAATATTTTGTAACATTATAATAATAATAAAAAAAAAAAAGTATTTAAAAAGACTTCAGACCAACAGACCAAGGGTGGGTAAATGATGAGTAAATTGTGACACAGTATTTGAGTTTTATGTGCATTATATCCAAGTATGAATATTTTGTAACCTGTTTTTCCTGTAGCTCTACAGAAACAGGGTACTAAGAACGCCAGACCATGATTTGACATAACATTTTTGACATTTACAGTTAAAGGTTAGAAAAAGTTCATGTTGGTTGTTAATAGTAAAAAATAATAGAACACTGATTGAAGATATTCTCTAACCTTATTAAACCTCTAATTAAAATAAAACATGCTTTCAGAGCCATATTACAGTGCTGCAGATGAATGTTTAAAACAGTGACTGGAACATCACAGTGTGTCCTATTCATCCTTTGGGTCTGAACCATGGCATATCCAGTCCACAACAACAACCCACCAAACAGAAGTCTCCATTACTAGTGTCTGTCAGCACTGCATTCTCATTCATCTGATTGTTAGCAGAGAGGCTGATGGCGAGCTCCTCCCCAGAGTCCCACCAAATGAACACTAATGGCCAAGAGATCACGCTGTGGATGGGCTGCTAATAGTGATGGAGCTAGTGCAACGGCTGTCTTCCCTGCGATTCGATGCGAAAGCACAGAGTCTGGCTCCACTGTGCTTGTGCTCTTGTCAGGAACATTTGTCTATATTAAAGGGTTCATGAAGCACTTGTTGAAAGAGTGAAGTTTGGCTGCCCTTGAAGTGTTTATGAAATCTTTTCACCCAATATGAACTTGACAAAGATCTAGCTTTTTGCCACGAGACAAAACAAAAACATAACCCAAACAATAACCAGCTATTGATCGTATGTCATATTCTGTATATTGTGTATATATATATATATATATAAAAAAGAAATTTAGACACTTACAATGAGCAACTCACCTGATGAGCAAATGAGCAAACCTAGTTACTTATATTAGAAACTTGACTAGTTACTTATATTGGACATACTTAAAAAAAAAAATGGGTGTGTGCAGTTTTTCCCCATAGAAAAAACCCTTAAAACAACCATAAATATGACAAGAACAGCTCACAGCTCTACATCTAAAAAAATACACATTTTAGATGAATTAATGTATGCTTATAAATCCTCCAAAAATTGGCCCACTCATTTCCATTCTAAGTGTCTCATGACCTCATTTTTTACTTTTGTTTTTAAATAAAATCAGGGATTACTGGAATTGAAAGCTTCAGTGAAGGTTCTACCAGGAAGACTTATGCCACACCATTCATTCATTATGTAAGAAATTATAGTCTGCCTCGACCCAGCTTCCACTCCACAATATGTTTGATCATGCTCATTTCCCAAAATGGCTTAATTATTATAGAGAAGAAGAAAGTCAAAAGTTATGTTGTTTGTAGACCATTTGGGATGATCACATTCTGAGCAAATGGTGACCAATTGTAGAATGGGACAGGTGTGGGACACTGAGAACCACCTCAGACAAAGGGGTGTCAGAACTTAATTAACATACAGCTGTTACAACAGGAGCAACTTCATTTACATGAAGGGTAATAAACGGAAAATGTATAAAAGGTTTGAACTTAGGATGTTCTGGGTTCATTCCGACTCCGCTGAACCCAAGGTACTACATGTGCTTTGTCACTGCTATGCTGCAATAAACATCTTCATCGAGATCTTCAACGTCATCATCACTTTTTCTTACAATTAATATTAGCTCTGGCCAATCACTGCTTGACAGAGTATACAGAGTATATCAGTAGTGTAAGTGTTGGAGGTAACACATTACAAGTAACATGAGTTATGTAATCAGATTACTTTTTCGAGTAACTAGTAAAGTAACACATTGCTTTTTAATTTACACAAAATATCTGAGTTACTTTTTCAAATAAGATTGAGAGGTTTCCATATTGAGAGAAATTGGGAGTAAGCACAAGAGGCGCTACATTAACACGATGGTTACTGTAGTTCTAGACTAAATGTCAACGTGCATTTACTCATCTCACTTGCACAAAAACATATTTAGTATTCCTCAAAATGAATAAAAACAGTGAAGAGCAAACTCAGAATATGACGCAAACCTGCAATGATTAAATGTTAAATAACAAAAATATCCTTTACGTATTTAAACTCATTTTAACCATTGTATTGCTGAAGAGTGTTGAACTTTCTTCTCCTGCATCTTTTTCTTCATACAATCCAGAATGGCAGCACAGCTGAAAGGTTTGTTTGAGTTTTTATTTATAAACAAACAAGCAAGCCCCGGACAGATGAGAAAAGGTAATGCAAATGTATTGTTACACATAACGTTCCATAAAAAGTAACTAATTAACGCAATTAATTATTTTTTTAGAGAGTAATGCAATATTGTAATTCATTACTTTTACCTTTCTTTACTTTTTACTTTTAATTTTCCCGATCACTGTACTGAACATTTCCCTTTACATTCACAGTTGATGACGTTGTGATGTTCCCCTCCATCCTCCCCATTGGTCCCTGTCCGTCCAATGGGGGTAAGCTCCGCCCATGCCTGCATCTTCAGGCAGGACCAGCAGAATCTGCATCCCCAGGATTTGGACAAAGGACAGGGCCTTCACCAAATAACTTTTCCATACAAGTAGACTTGAATCATCGTAGCTTGCTACCATCTGTTAATTCCTTATGGACTTTATAGACACCATACTGTTTAAAGGTCCTAAATCACAAAAATCTTCAAAATTCACAACTTTCAAAATTGCTTTACATATTTTTTTTTTTTTTTTGGAAATACGTTTCATCAACTGAACAATCAGTATGTTGTTAAATAACTACAGTCCATCAAACGCACTGTATTTCAGTCCCTCACAGCCTTATTTTCATTCCTGTCAAAAATTAAATATGGCACTACGCTAAGGCATATTGGGTTTTTTTTCAATAGTGACAAAAAAGTAACCCCAGAGGCCTTTTAATTATCAGCTAAAATGCCCCACACAAAGCCTCATTAGCCTCTCCATTTTGCCAGTAATATCAATAACAGTAATGTTCATTTGTACATGAGTTTGGGCTGGCTACAGGGTCTAATTTATAAGCACACAATCTTCTCTTTCATTTCCTTTTTGACAGTAACCTGTAGTGGTCCCTAGGGCATCCATTGTTCAATGTGCATTTACCTCAGCATTAATTATGTATGTGTCTCCATTTGACCCAGCATTCACTGGGACCTCATACTGGGAAGTGTTGAACATAACTGCCTACGCAGAATTGAATGTCCATAGGTATTTAAGATCTTGATGAAGGTGTATGGAAATATTTGTTGGTTTAGAAAGAATCCCATGACATTTTAGTGGTCGTAATTATTACTTGAACAAACAAGAACAAAATGTGACGAATTAGGGGTGTTTGGATCATTAATTATTTAAGCCTCATTTGTAAGCCTCAACCTAATTTTGCTCATGATGATTATTGGTGATAAATGGATGCATTTTTCCTTATTTGCAACACTATCACCCTGTATGGACTTTGTTTGCCTGTCTTGTTCATTGACCTAGTTTCTGTTTCCCCGTGATCTGCTCCTGTTTCCCCCATCTGCTCCGCCTTGGCCCTCCAGATCCTCTCTGTCGCCCGGGCTCTTCGGCTCTCTGTCTCTGCCTCCGCTTCAGACTCCACATCCACCTGCTCCGCCGCCGTTGGTTGGCCCACTGGAGTCGTCAACCCTTCCTTCACCAGCCCTCCGTCGGCTCCACCATGGGCCACCATCATGGGTCCCACCTGGCTCCTCCTGCTTCAAGTCCCTCCTGTCTTCTCGCAGGCTCCTCCCTCTGTCAGCTCCACCCTGGACTCGGTTTGTCGTCCTCCTCCCAAACCTCCACCAGTGTTGTCCGCCTGCCTGTCTGCCAGCCCTTTGCTGCCCCTTGTTGCCATCCCTTCGCCCTCTCCTGACCCTTCTCTTTTCTGCGGCGTGAGGACGCACCTTCCGGGAGGGGGGGGCCATCTGTCACACTATCGCCCTGTAAGATGAGACTTCTCCCGCTTGCATTGTGATCTGTAAACCCTCCTTCGAGTTACCCACCGTATTCATTTTTTTATATTTTATAAATCCCTCCATGTAATATTTAATTCCCATTTGGTGGCCTTCTGTGTCCAAAATTGTGCAAAAACATCGTGGGACAAGGTTTTCACACTGCAGCTGTCATTGAAAGAAAGTGAGCAACTCCGTTTGTTTGTCCGAGGGAGCAACAGTAACTAACCAATGTGTCAATTGTGTGTCGAGACCAAGACAAGACCAAGACTTTGAGAGGTTGAGAACAAGACAAGGCCAAGACTAAGGCAGGTCGAGACTGAGTCAAGACCAAGACCAGACCAGCATTGCTCAAATTCATCTAAAGCTTCCACATTTACTGCCTGAGAAATGCCTTATTTTTAATCATTAAATACAATAAGACACTTAAAGAGCTGTTACCAATCAAATGAAATCTCTAACAACAAAATTCATCTTTGTACTGCAGTGGTGGCACAGAAGCTGCATCTGAATTGGTACAATTACAAATGCATAAATAACGTTGATAATAATGTTAAAAATGTTAACTGAATGTTCCCCTATATGTGCACACTTTCCACACTCCTTCCTCGTCCGGTCTACTGTTCACACCCTGAACTATACCTGACTTGCTACCTGTGGTTACGCACCTAGAAGTTCCTGTTCTCCACTGCTCCTGATCTCCACCATTCCAGTTCTCCTCTGCTACGGATCATCCCTGATCCTCCTATGACAGAACAGAGATTCATTACTGCAAGCTAAGCCATTTGGATACTAACACTCAGTCCCATACTCACCTCTTGTCTACACCAGATTCATCCTCGCATATCTGTCAATAAACCCTGTGTCCCTTGCCTGTGTTGTGATGCATACACTCAAGAACTCATACTCTCAATCACTTTTTTGCAACAATATCTTGAATTTTACGGGTGTATGTAATTTTGGTGACATTTTTGACACAGTCCCTCAATAATTTCTGACCCGGCATAACAGTATAAATGATCTGTTCTCAGCAGGGGCCGGGGCCCACTATGGGGCCTCAAGATGACTAAAAATTGTTTAAAAAAAAAAAAAACAAGCATTAAAATGAACTAAAACAGATAAAAATCAAAGATATTTCTTAGTATTTGGTTATTTTTATAACGAATATACATCTTCCTAGTCATGCTAAGCTCTAAAATATTTTGGGTGAGTGGAGGGGGGCCTTCAAATAATGTTGTGGACAATAGGGGGGCAGTGAAATCAAACATTTTGAGCTCCACTGGTATAGATCAAATGATTTATTTTTGTTATTTAATTAGTTATTGATTGCATTTGAAGCAGGAAGTTGTACATCCAATCACATTAATGATGGTTGTAAATAAATCAGACGATTTAGTTAAAACCCCCGCAGTTGTGGTCTTAACTGGTCTTGAAACAAAATCCCGAGTCCTCTTAGTCTGAGACCAAGACAAGACTGAGTACAAATGCGGTCGAGGCTAAGACTGAGACCATCAAAAAATGGTTTTCAAAACTGTTTTATGGCGTTTTGTCTGTGATGTTGTTCAACAGTACAACAGTAGAATCCATTGAACGCACTTCAGTCCCTCACAACCTCGTTTTCATTCCTGTCAATGATTAAATGTGGCTAAGACAACTTCATATGCGACTACATGCCCTGCTATTGGGCAAAAATGTATCAAATGAACAATATATAATTATTAAATTAATAGGCCTAGTTTTTATAGCCAAAACTGTATAGTGTAAGTAGCCTATGTGCACACCCTGTTGTCTAGATTTTCTTTACTGATTATTGAAAATATTGTAATGTAATGATAACAACCCCAAAATCAACAAGACTATATGTTTATTAAAGCAGTTTTGCATCCATAATCCCTGTATTCGCTCATCTCATTTCCCAGTGCCAACGTCATTTGAACAGACCAATGAAACGTCTCCTTTCGCAGGCTGAAAACAAGTTCCACAAAGAGGCTCGAAGAACACTGGACCCTCGCTAATCTAGTGGGCTAGTCAGCTGAAGCAGCAGACACAACTTTAGGGTTGTGTTTATTTACGCGAGCTGTACGGTCTCCAGAGCAAAGTTACACTCCAGAATTCAGCACCGGAGCTGTCCAGCCTCCGAGCCCTCAGCTCGCGCCTCAAAACAACGCTGTTTGCTCGGCTGCGGAATATTTGTTTGACGGGGTAACACTCTGTACTGTACACTGACCGCCGCGATTACACACGCATAACCTTCACTGACGAAAGCAAACCTTGAAATGACTGCTGGCAGCGCGTGAGAGGAGCAGAAGAAATCGAGTCCCAAGTATCGGAGCACCATCCCATTTCCTTCAGGTTAGTCTTAGTTCTCTTTAGGTACTAACTAAATCAAGACAGTTGTGATTTTTTACAATCCACATTTAGTAAAGCTTGCAGGACGTGCATTGAATACAACATAGAACATGCATTCAAATTGCTGGCCATAAACGCACGCAACTTGCACGGACGTAAATTTCACGAGACGGATCATTCATGCATCAGTTTTGTGTGGGTGTAGAAAATACCCCGTCTGTAACACCCGATCTAGGTCAATGCTGTTTTGGCGGGTGTGGATGAGAGCCATGCATTATATTGCATCATTTTCCACTGTGAAATGTAATAAGGCTGGGGTTTGATAGCCAGCTGCCAGACTTTACGCAATAACTTTTGTTACACTGACGCTTAATGTTGCACGTGACGTAATTACAATGTTGGATGTGCATTGTATGTTTCATACTATAACTTGTGCGTGGCGAAGTGTACACGCTCCTTTGAGCAGCACTGCAGAGGTAAGTTTTTCTGGATCAATTGCAGTCTCTTTGTGAGACCCTTGTGCATCACTTCTGACGTCACAGTCCAGGAGCTAGCAGGTTGTCATGTCATTGAGGAGAGGAAGTCAGGTTCCTGCGTTCAGAAAAGTCGCACATTTGGGGAAAGCCATGTAGCTGTAGAATTTTACAGAACATCATTTAGATACATTTCTATTGATTCTAT